>NC_079900.1:3608047-3672972 GCF_024868665.1 Triplophysa rosa | reverse complement strand
TTAACCAATGCATTGGTAGGGGTCTTATGCCGTTTCAGAAAGGGTCCCATTGCAATCATGTGTGACATCGAACGAATGTTCCACCAGTTTCATGTGAAAAAGGAGGATCAAGATTACCTGCGATTTCTGTGGTGGGAAAATGGAAATTTGGAGATCACACCATCAGTTTACAGAATGGGAGTTCACTTGTTTGGAGCTGCCTCGTCTCCTGGTTGTTCTAACTTTGGTCTGAAACATTTGGCAACTCAAGGGCGTGGCCAGTATAGTGAAGACACCATACGCTTCATTCAAAGAAATTTCTATGTAGATGATGGTCTAATAAGTGTCCAAACTGAGACAGAAGCCATTCAGCTGATTAAAGAATCAAGAGACTTTTGCTTCACTGGCAGGTTAAGACTCCACAAGTTTGTTTCTAACAGTGAGAGAGTGATGTCAACCATCCCAGAAAAAGAACGTGCCACAGTCAAAGATCGGGATATGGCTTTGAGTTTACCTCAGATGGAAAGAGCTCTTGGAGTAGAGTGGTGCATTACATCTGACTCTTTTAAATTCAGAGTTCAAGTAAAACCCAATCCTCTAACAAGAAGGGGTGTGCTTTCTACCGTGGCCTCTGTGTATGACCCCCTAGGTTTTATGGCACCATTTGTTCTTTTGGGTAAGCAAATACTCCATCAAATGTGCAAAGAAAAGGTTAGTTGGGATGAGGAAGTTCCAGAGTACTTGAGACCTCGGTGGGAGTCCTGGATCAGAAATTTACCCAATCTAGCTGAAATGGAGATTAAGAGAGACTTCTTACCTTCAAATTTCGGCGAGGTCACAATGTATGAGCTCCATCATTTTGCGGATGCAAGTGTCACTGGGTATGGGGAATGTAGTTACCTGCGAGCAATTAACAAGTCTAATACAGTTCATTGCTGTTTAGTAATGGGAAAAGCAAGAGTTTCACCAACCAAAGTTACAACTATACCAAGGCTAGAACTCACGGCAGCAGTTGTTGCAGTGCAAACAAGTGACATGCTTCGGAATGAGTTAGAAATTCAAGATCTTAAGGAGTTCTTTTGGACAGATTCTACAGTCGTTCTTGGCTACATAAACAATGACGCCAAACGATTTCATGTGTTCGTAGCTAATCGTGTTCAGAGAATCAGATCCAGTACAAAGCCTGAACAATGGGCTTATGTTGACTCTGAGAACAATCCAGCTGATCATGCCTCTCGAGGTTTGACAGCAGAGCAACTTAAAACCTCAAATTGGTTTACAGGACCAAAGTTTCTTTGGAAAACAGAACTACCTGAAAGAGAATGCAAGTTGGGAGAAATTAAGGAAGATGATCCTGAAATTTGCAAGGCTCTTGTGTGTAATACTGCCGCAAAGGAGAGCAGATCATTATTTGATCACCTACAGAAATTCTCTGATTGGTCAAGACTTGTAAAGGCAATTGCTAGACTGAAACGTAAAATTAAAGAATTCAAAGTGAAGCAACCAAACAAAGGAAGTACAAGCCTGGAAGAAAGGACAGAAGCAGAACTTTTTATCATCAAGCTGGTTCAACAGGAATCATTCTCAGATGAGATAAAGAGTTTGAAGCTAAAGAAAGTTGTCAACACCAAAAAGAACAGGCTTTACAAGTTAAATCTATTCTTAGATAAAGAAGGTATCCTGAGGGTTGGAGGACGCTTAAGTCAAGCTACGTTGCACCCATACGTCAAGCATCCAGCTATACTTCCTAAGAATAGCCACATGTCAGTTTTACTTACTAAGCATTTTCATGAAAAGGTACATCATCAAGGACGTGGCATGACAATGAATGAACTGCGTGCTAATGGATTGTGGATTTTGGGATGTAGCGGCATGGTTTCATCACACATCTTTAAATGTGTTAAGTGCAGAAAGTATAGAAGGCCTGCAGAAGAACAAAGAATGGGTGACTTACCACAAGATAGAATGGAAACAACTCCACCATTCACTTACGCTGGTATTGACTGCTTTGGTCCAATATATATCAAAGATGGAAGAAAGGAGCTCAAGAGATATGGTCTTTTACTTACCTGTCTATGTTCAAGGGCCATACACATAGAGATGATTGATGATATGACCACTGATTCATTTATTAATGCTTTAAGAGCGTTTATTGGAATAAGAGGAAATGTTCGTCAGTTGAGATGTGACCAAGGAAGCAATTTTGTTGGAGCAAGACGAGAGTTTGCACAACTCATGAAAGGAATGGATTTAGAAAGAGTTAAGGCTCTAGGATGTGAATTTCTAATGAACCCTCCAGCAGCAAGTCATATGGGAGGTGTCTGGGAGAGGCAAATAAGAACCATAAGAAGTGTTCTTTCTGCTATTCTTGACCAATCAGCACAGAGGCTTGACAGTACCTCTCTAAGGACATTCTTGTATGAGGTTATGGCCATTGTTAACAGCAGACCACTCACCACTGAACATTTGAATGACCCATCTGGACCTGAACCGTTAACTCCGAACCACATTCTTACAATGAAGTCTACAGTCATTCTACCTCCACCTGGACAATTTACAAGAGAAGATCTTTATCTTCGAAAGAGGTGGCGTAGAGTACAGTATTTGGCAAATGAATTCTGGACTCGATGGAAAAAAGAATATATTTTAAACTTACAGTCAAGACAGAAGTGGTACAAAAACAGAAGGAACTTGAAGGTCAATGATATTGTCGTTCTACAGAACGAGCTGGCACCACGTAATGAATGGAAGTTGGCAAGAATTATAGAAGTCTACCCAGGGTCAGATGGTAGGGTGAGAAAACTGAAATTGATGGTTAGTGATACCACGTTTGACAAAAAAGGGAAACCCATAACTAAAACTGTGTTTCTTGAAAGACCTATACACAAGGTTGTTGTTCTGCTTGAAGCAAGTTAAGAGGTATGGAGTTTGAGTGGTCATTGAAAGGTCGAAGTGAAAAGTGTAAATTAGTAACTATATTGCAATTTGAAAAATCTCACATTTAAGTTGTGTGATTTGGTGGGAGTGTAACTGTTTGTTGTTATATTTTATATATTATGTATATAAGTTGGTTACTTTTTCTATTATTTTTGTTAAGAAGAAAATAAGTTACATGTATTTTGTGAATTTGTTTTATTTGGTTTGGGACTTTTATTTTGAAATATGGACGGTTGTATTTAATTGCTGATTGTCAGCAAGGTTCTCAGTTCATGTAAGCAAGCCAGTGGCAAACACGAACGTTAAGCGTGTATGCTTCAGTAGATGTCTCTTTGTGCAAGGGATTTGAACGTGACATTAAGGAGTATTCAAGATCATTTCTTTAATATAGCATGCAGCCAACAAGGTATTTTCGCTTTATATTTGCTTTGCTTGTATTTTGTGTTTGAAGTTCTTAAAAGTATGTTTGTTTGCTAATGTATGTTTAGGTTTATATTAAGTTAATGTGGTTTTGTATTCATTGTTTAGTTTTCACGGTGATTTGGGGGGAAAGCCAACAAATAAACCAGTAGTAAGGAAACCACTTGTGCCAGCCTATGCTTGAAGGGAGTGACATGTACAGTAGGACTGATTATTATTTCTTTATTGTTATTATTAAGCAGGTAGTCTGTTACGGAGACTGAAATGACAAGCTTATTATTATTTTATTTCACTCTTAAATGTGGCTTGTTAACGGGTGTATGTCTTTGTTTTCAGCAGGATGGCTAATGAGTGGAGTGATGAATTTTCTCAGTGGGGTCGTTGGACTGGTGGAGTTGCTGGAGCTGGTGGGGTGGTTTGATGATTAGCCTGTAAGATAGAATTGAATATTTGTCTGAAATTAGTTATAAATTCATTGTCAAGTGCCAAAGTGCTATCACATACAAGGCCACACATTTTCACTAATTTTTAAAGCAGATATTAATATGATGTAAAGCACTTGATATAATATGGACAGTTTTATATCATAAATTCATACATTAATAATAATGCAAAGACAAGAGACCAGACAAACAAGTGAAACAGATACCTATGGAACATATTTCAACTTCACTATGTCACAAATATTTTATGTTTAACTACATTGCTACATTTGCTTGACAGTTGGTTACTTACTAAATTAACTTGACATTTTAGGTAACTGTTGCTGTACTGGAGACATTTAGTTTTTACTATCATCACTGGCATAAAATTAAAAGGATGCAATGGCTATTTTCATGTTTATGCCTTTTCTGGTCTCCTTTTTCTACCTGTAAGAGGTTTAATGAGGCTCATCTACTACCTGGATATATTAACAAATAAAATGTTTGTTGCCTTAATTTATTTTGCAATTACTGCCAAATGTATTTATTGTTGCTTGCATCCACTGATATTTACTTGTTTTGCATGTTTATGTGGATGTCTTATATGTAAGCATTAGTATATAATTACGACTATGTTACGTATTCTATGTTACTTTCTCTCTTAAACTAAACCCATTCCTTTCACTGAAAGCTGTTTATTCAAAATGTCACTACTCACTATTGCTTTTCTGAAGAAATAAAGTCTGTAAACACTGCACCACTGGTTTGTGCGTGTGCTATGTGGGGGTCTGAGTGAAAGATGCATGCTTTGCAGAATCAGATCCAGAAACAACGTCGCAAAACAACATTAGACGATGTGTAATTATAAAGATTTTCTGTTCGTTTTGAAACTATGGCGAAACAAAGTAGACGTGACAGGTTGTCATAGTCTAAACGGCCGGAACGTTCATATTATAACTATATTTGCGTCCACACCAGCGGACGACAACGATAACATTGTGTTTATTTTAGGCCTGCGTGCTGCAGTGTTCCCAGTCAGTAAAATGAATGAAGATGACCTGCTGCTGCTGCTTTCGTTTTCGTTCCCGAACGTCTTTTATCCAAAATATGACAGCAACAGCTGGATGATCGCGCTGACACTTCTCTTCCAGGGAGGCAAAAATGCAAAATATGTGTTTGGTTCGTCATGTCAAAATATGTGTTCGTCGCGTGAACTACGTGCAATCACGTATCATGTCAAAATACGTGCCTGCTTTAGATGCGTCCAGAGGGTTTATCATAAAAGAGGTGCTCGCGTTTGCTAGATACTCGCTTAGTCTCGTGTGTAATTATAGTTAAGTGTTAAGAGAGTGTCTTACGAGTATGCTGTGAATGCGAGCGTCTCTTGAGACGCGACTAAAACATATTTTTGACATTACGAGCCACACAAATGACGGGCTACATACATGGTTTGATGAGCTTCGCATTCGTGCCTCCCCGAGAAGTCACGGACCGTCACTGAAAGCATATATTTTGCCATCTTTCTCAGATTTATGTGTCTGTGCATTTAATGTGTTGATATTTAGAATTGGCTGCAAATACTGTAGCTTCAGGGGTTTGTTCAAACAGACTGTCAAAAGTATGGCGACTGTATTTTAAAGGCTCTGGAAACTGCAACTGCAACAGTCTTCTTACAAACACCAGTTCAAACATGTTCACCTTCAATTCAACACCGCCAGCTCAGTAACAAAAACAAGCTTTATGAATATTTTATGAGATATAGAGTGGCATCAGGTATAAAAAGTAAACTTTACTTACTTGTTGAGTGTGGTCTTGCTCTCGGTTTTCGAACCGATGCAGGCACACTGTGCAGCGTCGAGCTTCTCGAGTCCCTTCAGTAAGGAGCGTTTTGATTGGTGGATCAAAAGCTCAACGCGATTGGCTGAACAGGCCATCCTTAAAAAAAAGTTACGCTTGAATCTCACCGTGGCAGGACAGTCTCAAAAATACCACACACAAATTCAAAGCAATCCACACACGTGTGACGATTTGCAAATGCAGATTCACCAATCCATAAATACACGTAACAACATTCACAAATGTTTACTGGAAAGTAATTCAAGAACATGATTTATACATATTTGTGAAAACATTCTGAATTTATTTCTGCGAGATATATTTGTGTGAGCATTTGGGGAAAATGTTTGTGAATTTATGAATTGTGTTTTGAATTTACGAATCTGATTTTGTGAATGTGAATTGTGCTGTGAATTTATGAATTGTGTTCTGTAAATGTATTATTATTGAGACTGATCTGTCTCCATACTCATTGAGTATGCGATTTCGGACTCAGTCATTATCTTGAAATCGCGAACAGTTCCGCTCTATCCGGTAGTCAGTGTTGCTGTAGCGGAGCTGCGAATAAGAAACTGGATTCAGCCTCGTGCTGGGGCAGAACTTTATAAATCAGAATTCCTGTCTATTGGTTGAATAACATATCGTTTTGCAAGTGTTTCGTCAAGGTATTAGTCATTGAAGAAGAAGTAAGTGAGTTTTGTATTATGTCTTGGTGATGCACATTTACATTTAGTAATTTAGCAGACACTTTTATCCAAAGTGACTTACAGAGAGTTCAGGGAGCAATAAGCGATATGTCATACAGGAGCAATAATACAACAGGTGCTAATACAAAGTTACTAGTTTCAACAAAAGCCAGACCTCTAACGTTACCTGTCGAGAGAAAGAGAGAGGGTTATAGGTTTTTTTTCCTCATTTGTCAAGTATTCACAGAAGAGATGGGTTTTAAGTAGTTTTTTGAATGTTGTGATGAGAGATGTGTTAGGAAGAATGTTCCACGAGGAACATTGTTTTACTTTCGGTTTCGCATGGACATGTGCCCATCGGTTTTATTATGCCTGTTGTTAATTCTGTTAATTAAGATGTTCAGATTTAATAATACTGATGTTACAGATTTATACTATAAGTGTTGCCTATTATATTGCGTTCGGTTATATTCTGTGACAGAAATAAATTAATAAATAATAAACAATCCATAAACAGTTCACTATATATATACAATGCATATTATTTATGATCGTTGCAAATCTAGTAGGGGCTGGCGCAAAATAAGGCATCGATTTCTCATCATTTCAGATGGTTTCTCCGGCATCTGTCGCTACAGCGGCATCTCGCAACGGCATCTATAGCAGCCAAGGACTTTCTTTGGCAGCCGTCGCTCTTTGTAGTAACGTGTGTGTGTGCGTGCGTGTCAGCAAATTAAGATACTTGTTTGATTCAATATTTTGTTCTTTCAGTGCCGAAGAAATTAACAAATCGCATGCCTTAATAAAAATGCAGTGTAGTGTATACATATTACTTTGAAATGTTACTACATGGGAATAGTTTATAAACTGCTATTCAGCTTATACAGAAATGAGTTTATGATTTTAAAATTGCTGCTACAGCGACATCTCCAGCAGCCAGAGGCTTTTTGATTTCTCTTTGTAGCAATTGCCGCTGGCCAGTTTATATACCCTAATTTAATGTAACGTTTTTACTGTAACAAACTACTTTAAAAAAAACATTGTTATATAGGCCCTATGGTAAAAAGGTTGCAGTATTAAAGACACCGCTCAACTGTTGCTCACTCTTTATTAAACTTTATACTGTAATGTCTATGCTCAATGTGAACTGAGAATGAATCACTGCTGCTCAAATCTTGCAAAAGTCTTAAGTTTCTGTTTTGTGCAGAACTTTTCAAAGTCGTTTTTTTTCTCAAATACAAAAGTAAAAAGTTCAGCTGGAGAACTTTCATCATATTCCCCCTTCCAGCTGTGTAGATTTTCAATGGATTTGATTTGTTTCCATTGAAAGGACACTGGGAACCTGTACTGAACCATCAAACGTTAGGCTGTTGCACCAGTCAGCTGCAGGCACAATGTCTCTTAAAACAATTGCTTTCCTGCAGTAAAGAATAAAACAAGTATTTAGTGTATACTGATGTTATGAACTTGTGTTTCAAAGTTGTATTTCTAATGTTTATTAATGTGATGAATGGCCTCCACCATCAAGTGGTCAGTGAGCTTCAAACAGCAAAGAAATTAGGGCGTAAGAGCAAAATACCAGCCTGTGCCATGTATCTCTGGCATCAATACACTGCTTTAATACATCAAATATAGTTTTCTTAAGTTAATGTTGTGTGGTGGATTTGGGGGGAATTTGTCTTACCTGCTCTGTGCTTTCTGTGTCTCCTGATGTTATCATCACTGGGAAGAAAGAAAATTGGAGGCAAATTATGACATAATGGAGTTGCTAAAATGACCTAGAAAACTACTTAACATCACAACAGAAAGAAATGATTCAGTGATTACCAATACTATAGGTCTACACACCCACAATACAAGCAATGTCCTGTACCTTTCTTTCCCTGAAAAGATGTGCAATTCAGAAGCACAGATTCAGCTCCATCTTCAAATGTTTTGGCTTTGCAACCACAGAATCAGAACCTAATACAAATAAATACAAATGAAGTATTAATAGCATTGTTAAGAAATATTAGCTTTATAGCCATATCAAAGGTTTCGATGGTATAGTTTTATTTAAATTGCTACTTGTACTTAAGTAATGCAACTATTAGAGATACTTGTGTTATATTTTTCCCAAACCGTGTTCTGTAAATTCTCAAAAGTATATAAACTCCCGTATCTCTAAGAAGCCTTACTGCTATTATAAAATTTCCTATAGTGAAGTAAATTATTATTATTATTTGCATGAGTAGATGAATCTGGGTAGTTTGTAGGTAGGTAGAGACAGGATTAATTGAAGAATACTCAATGGGTCTTTATAAACTATTAAAATTATAGCAATGCTTTAGGTGAGTTTATAACGTGTAGGCGGCATTACCCGTAATATAAAATCGCTATAACATTTAAATTCTGAAACAAAACTGTAATAATGCATCATAAAGTGGTATCATCACCACTCACTTACTTGACTGGCATTTGCAGCTTTCAGTTGGATGGAAGGGACACTGAGGGCGACATCTGCTGGAGAAAGTCCTTGGGTACTTGAGATGCCACGATTTCACAATCAGAAACTCATTTCTGCATTAACTGAAACTGTGTGTGCATGTGTGTGGCATAGCATCAGAAACTGTATTAACCAAATATCATAAATGCTTACAAAGAAAGGTCCTGGGGTATATAATGTTATTTTGTTCAAATGTAGTTTTTAACGTTAAAATATTACATCGCATACATGCTACTAAGAGCAACGGCTCCCGAAATCTCTGGCTGTTGGAGATGCCGCTGTAGCGTCAACGGCTGGAGAAAGGCTCTGCTTGCTGGAGAGGCCACCGGAAGTGCCGCTGCGAGATTCCGATGCCGGAATTTGCAAATGAGAAACTATAGCTTCTGTGTATTTCTACTGTGAGATGATTACTGAGATAAGCGTTTGATAACTCCTGTTAATCGAACTGTGCACCTAACAGTATAATTGAGTGGAAATGCACTGATTTAAATGTGGACACTGCACTATTAAGACCAAGGTAGTTTATTCATTCTCTTTTTTGTAATTTTATTTCTAGACTATATGGATACCATTGCCTGTGATGATACAGTTTGATGGTTGCTACCTCTGAAATTCATCTGCCTTCAATACACTGCTTAAAACAGACCAATCTGTCTTCTCATAATTTGTGCTCTGACCGGCACCCAGGGGGGTTTACTCAATTTCGGGACATCAGAATCAGAAGTCGAACTCTAAATATAATTCTTTTGAAGTCATGGTTCTTCATGTTTCAACACCTAATACTAAAGATAAAACACTTTCTAAATTGATTCTAACTATTGTATATAGGCCTCCAGGGCACCACACAGATTTTATTAAAGAATTTGGTGGGTTCTTATCAGAACTAGTACTGGCCGCAGATAGACTCCTTGTCGTTGGTGACTTTAACATCCACGTAGATAACGTTACAGATGCCTTAGGAATGGCTTTCAAAGACACTCTTAACTCCATGGGCATTAGTCAACATGTGTCAGGACCCACTCACCTTCGTAATCATACTTTAGATTTAATACTGTCTTACGGTATAAATGTGGACGACGTTAAAATCCTTCAGCAGAGTGAAGACATTTCGGATCATTATCTGGTATTATGTTTGCTTCACTGGCCTACGGCTGCAAATAAAACTCATTGTTACAAATATGGTAGAACAATAACTTCAACTACCAAAGATGCGTTTCTCGATAATCTGCCCGAATTGTCTCAAATCATGAGAAATAACGTTGAAGATCTTGACATTACCACTGAAAATTTTAATTCCACCTTCTCGGTAACGCTAGACAAAGTTGCTCCACTACGTTTAAAGAAGATTAAAAATGGCAGCCCCACACCGTGGTATAATGAACACACTCAGGCTCTAAAGAAAGCGGCCCGAAAAATGGAGCGCAACTTTAAGAAAACTAAATTAGAGGTATTTCGTACAGCATGGAAGGATAGTATTCGAAAATACAGGAAAGCCCTAATAACTTCTAGATCCGCCTACTTTTCATCACTAATAGAAGAAAACCAGCACAACCCTAGGTTTTTATTTAACACGGTGGCTAAATTAACAAAAAATAAATCGTCAGTGACTTCTGATCCTGTATATCAGCATAGCAGTGATGAATTTATGAACTACTTCACATATAAAATCCAAGATATTAGAGAAAAAATTATAACAATGCAATCAGAAGTGAAACCCGCTGAACAAACTAACTACAGCGCCCTTAAGGAGAAAATGCAATTATTTTATACCGTAGATCAAGATGAGCTGTCTAAAATTATTAGATCATCTAAATCAACAACATGCATACTAGACCCTATACCTACAAATCTACTGAAAGAGATGCTCCCAGAAATTATAGATCCTCTTCTTGGTATTATTAACTCATCTCTGACATTAGGACATGTGCCTAAAGCATATAAGGTGGCTGTTATAAGGCCCCTTGTCAAAAAACCCCAACTCGACCCTAGAGAACTAAGGAACTACAGGCCTATATCGAATCTACCTTTCATATCTAAAGTTCTGGAAAAAGTAGTTTCAACTCAATTATGCTCCTTCCTCCAAAGGAATGACATCAATGAAGAATTCCAGTCTGGATTTAGAGCATGTCACAGTACAGAGACTGCTTTGATCAGAGTTACAAATGATCTGCTATTGGCGTCTGACCGAGGTTGTATCTCGTTATTGGTGCTGCTAGACCTTAGTGCTGCATTCGATACCATTGACCACAGCACACTCCTACATAGACTCGAAAATTATGTCGGCATTAAGGGAATAGCTTTGAAATGGTTTAAATCTTATTTATCCGACCGTTTTCAATTTGTAGCAATAAACAATGAGGTGTCACGCAAATCGCAAGTCCAGTACGGTGTACCACAGGGCTCAGTCTTAGGGCCTCTGCTCTTCGCATTATACATGCTACCTCTAGGAGATATAATAAAGCGACACGGAGTTAGCTTTCACTGTTATGCTGATGATACTCAACTTTATATTTCCTCGAAGCCTCATGAAACACAGCAGTTCCATCGAATAATGGAATGCATAGTCGATATAAAAAACTGGATGAGTAACAACTTTTTATTACTGAACTCGGACAAAACGGAAGTGTTACTTATTGGACCGAAAACTGCTATAAGTAACAACCAAGAATACTGTTTAACTATTGACGGATGTTCCATAAAACCCTCGTCGTCAGCAAAGAATCTTGGCGTTCTATTCGATAGTAATCTGTCATTTGAGAGCCACGTCGCCAACACCTGTAAAATTGCGTTTTTCCATTTTAAGAATATATCTAAACTACGTCATATGCTGTCAATCTCAGATGCAGAGAAGTTAATTCATGCATTCATGACATCAAGACTAGATTACTGTAATGCACTGTTAGGTGGTTGCCCTGCAGGCTTATTACAAAAACTCCAATTGGTCCAAAACGCGGCAGCTCGAGTTCTTACACGTACAAAAAAGTATGAACATATTAGCCCGGTTCTGTCAACCTTGCACTGGTTACCTATAAAGCATCGCGTTAACTTTAAAATCTTGCTTATTACCTATAAAGCCTTACATGGTTTAGCTCCTCAGTACTTGAATGAACTCCTTTTGTATTACAGTCCTTCACGTGCATTACGCTCTCAGGCGTCCTGTCAGTTGGTAATACCTAGAATTTCAAAATCAAGTGCAGGTGGTAGATCCTTTTCCTATCTAGCGCCTAAACTTTGGAATAGTCTTCCCTGCACTGTCCGGGAGGCAGACACACTCTGTCAGTTTAAATCTAGACTAAAGACGCATCTTTTTAATCTTGCATACACTACTCTTCCATAATATAAATCTTCAGAGGGTTTAGGCTGCATTAGTTAGATCAACCGGAACCAAAAACACAACTGATGTACTTGTTGCATCAAAGAGTACAGAACAGTACTCTACTCTCAGCCAGTCTTGTCTCATTGTTCCAAGGTTACCACAGCGAGCAGGATGCAGTTCATGGCCTGACCTGATGGTAGAGTGGAGAATGGGAAGTGGGGACCTGACAAGAGCTGAGATGATAGAGCTGGATAAAGAAGGACGCGGTCTCTTGACATGTCTTCACCACAAAACTTCAAATGCTATTAGATTATTAATGATAATCTTAAACTACAATTTATTTTATTATTAAGTTTATTTATTTTATTTAGCCTTGTTGTGCAAGTTCTCTGGAGCTTGTGCAGAGGCAGCAGCTTTTGCCAGAGGGGAACTGGAATCCCCTGGTTGGGCCTGGGTTCTCCTGAGGTTTTTTTTCTCGATTAGAGTTTTGGGTTCCTCGCCACCGTTTGCATACTGTTTTTGCACTATCTGCCTGACCGGGGGGGCTGCTTTAGAATTTTAAAGTTTTACTTAATTAATATTGCATATAGGAATTTATTATCTGTTATATTTGACCTGTGCTTCTCTCTCCTTTATCCTAAATGTGTGCTCTCACTGAGCGTGTGTGTGTGTGCGTACTTGTCTGTGTATGTGCGTGTGTGTGTGTGTGTTGTGTGTGTGTGCGTGCGCATCCGTGTGTGTGTGTGTCTCTGTGTCTGTGTGTGTTGGTGCGGGTGCGTGTTCTGTGTGTGGAGTGTTTTGTGTGTGGGTGTGTCTGTCTTCTGTGTTTTCAACCTTTTCTTGTTTTTGCAGGTACAACTTTGATTGTTTTGCTTGTAGTCAATGTGTCTCATGTGCAGCTGCTTTGTAACAATGAAAATTGTAAAAGCGCTATATATAAAAATAATAAAAAAATAAAAATAAAAAATAAAGTTGAGTTGAGTTGAGAACCTAACAGTCCTAAAGCCTTTACAACACCTGGATTATGGTAAAGTTGCTCGTTTTCTTTATTTTATAATGGTTAATGCTAACAAAGTGAATTATGACATGCATGTTAACTACAAACAATACTGTTTGTAACACGTGGTGGTGGATTATGTTTTTATATAAATGAAGGTTGGTGCAGAGATATAACAACAGTGAAGAAGATGTGCTTTTCTAACTTAGAAGCGTTCTCTGTCAGCTGCAAACCTTTTTATTCGCCACGCGAGTTCCTCGTTTATTCTCGTTAATGTTTACATTCCTCCACATGCGTGTACAAGCGCGGAGCTGCAACAGCTGGCGGATTACATCACTGACACGGAGCAGCAACACCCGGATTCTCTTATTATTATTATTGGGGACTTTAACAGAGCAAACCTCTCCTGTGAGCTGCCAAAATACAGGCAGCATATCACATGCCCCTCCAGAGATAGCAACATTCTGGATCACTGTTACACCACAATACGGGATGCATACCACTCTGTTCCCAGTGCAGCTCTGGGTCTCTCTGATCATTGCCTGGTTCATCTTCTTCCGACCTACAGACAGAAGCTTAAATCTGCCAAGCCTGTAGCAAGAACAGCAAAGAGATGGAGCAGCAAAATAGAGCGGTTTTGGTTATCGTTCGCTGGTTCCCGCCTCCTTCCTTCCTTCCTTACTTTGAACATGTTACAGTGGTGCCGAAACCGGGAGGGAAGGAGGCGGGAACCGGTGAACGATAACCAAAACTTTAGTAACATAAACAAAGCATAAACCAAAGTAAAGGGCCGGCAGCCACCTCACGGTCGACTGCTGGCTACACAAACATAACTAAAACACGTACAATATCCAGGCCTGGTCCTCTCTCATCGTACCTTCCTGTCACTCCTCCTCTTATGCTTCCGGAGCTCCTCCGTGAGAGATGCGAGACCGGTGTAACGCACAGCTGACACTCATTATCACTCACGCCACCAGCCTCGCGTCGTTCCCTCTCGGCTCTCGTCCCGCCTCCCTCGTCACACACACTGACAAAGGAGATAAGAGCAGCTAAGAGAAGCTACTCAGAAAAGCTGAAAAAACTGTTTTCAGCCAACGACCCCGCATCAGTGTGGAAAGGCCTGAAAGACATTACCAACTACATGCCATCATCCCCTCAGTATGTGGGTAATCAACGACTGGCTGACAATCTGAACGACTTCTATTGTCGTTTTGAAATGCAGAGTCTCACCCTTCACACCCGCCCTGACCCTATCTCTGCTATACCATTAACACCTCCTCTTGTCACTCAACCTGTACTTAGGATCTGCGAAGAGGATGTGTGCCAGCTTTTCTGCAAACAAAAGATCAGAAAAGCATCAGGCCCAGACAATGTCTCACCCTCCTGCCTGAAAGTCTGTGCAGAGCAGCTGTCGCCCATCTTCACTAATATTTTTAACAGATCTTTGGAGCAGTGTGAAGTCCCTTCATGCTTCATACGCTCCACCATCATCCCTGTACAGAAGAAACCCAAAATCTCTGGACTTAATGACTACAGGCCTGTTGCTTTAACATCTGTGGTCATGAAGTCATTTGAGAAACTCGTTCTGGCCCACCTGAAGGACATCACCAGACCTCTTCTTGATCCCCTCCAGTTTGCTTACCGAGCAAACAGGTCTGTGGACGATGCAGTAAACATGGGACTGCATGACACCCTACAACACCTGGACAGACAAGGGACTTACTTCAGGATCCTGTTTGTAGACTTCAGCTCGGCCTTCAACACCATAATCCCGGACCTCCTTCTGCCCAAGTTTACCCAACTCTCTGTGCCAACCTCTACCTGTCAGTGGATTATTAACTTCCTTTCGAACAGGCAGCAGCTAGTGAGGTTGGGAAAATTTACATCCAGCACATGTACCATCAGCACCGGAGCTCCTCAAGGTGTCATGGTTCTGCCTCACCTAGTCTTGGATTTCCTGGTCCTGAGGCAGAGCCATGACAAAGTCTTTGGTTTTGTGTGGGAAAACCATGGTGTTTGTCTTTTTGACATCTCATGTGTTTTCTCGTGTCTCGTCATTGGCCCCCGCCCCTCTCGTTTCATGTATTGCTTCCCTCTCGTGTCTAATGTTCCTCACCTGCCCTGTGTAATTATCCCTCGTTTGTCTCTCCTATAAATGCCCTTGTGTTTCTTAGTCTTGTGCTGGTGGATTACGTTCTTTGTACCTGTGAGTTCAGTGTGCCACCGTTTTGTATTCCAAACCTGTCAAGTCGATGTACCGTGTTTCCACCGTGAGTCAATATTTGTCTAGTTTAGGTCAGTTTAGGTTAAGTGTTTTGTAGTCTAGTTAGTAGTTTATTGTTCCTGTAGAGTCTGTTAATTATTCCCCTTGTCTTTGTCATTTTACCCCCACGTGGGTTTTTGTTTTGTCTTTTGTTATATTATTAAAGTCTTGTTAACCCCTGATTTCCCGCCTGCCTGCAATTGGGTTCTTCCACCCCACGTTCGTGACACAAGGATGTGTTCTTTCTCCACTGCTATTTTCACTCTACACAAACGACTACACCTCTACAGACCCTTCTGTCACACTCCTGAAGTTTTCAGATGACACCACTGTCATTGGCCTTATTCAAGATGGTGATGAATCTGCTTACAGAAAGGAGGTTGCTCAGCTGGCTGCCTGGTGCAGTCAAAACAACCTAGAGCTGAATGCATTCAAGACAGTGGAGATGATAGTGGATTTCAGAAGGAACCCTCCATCACTTCCTCCCCTCACCATCCTGGACAGCACTGTGGATACTGTGGAGTCATTCAGGTTCCTGGGCTCCAAGATCTCTCAGGACCTGAAGTGGGAGTCCCACATAGACTCCATTGTAAAGAAGGCCCAGCAGAGGTTATACTTCCTCCGTCCATTGAGGAAGTTCAACCTACCACAGGAGCTGCTGACCCAGTTCTACTCAGCGGTCATCGAATCTGTTCTGTGCACTTCAATTACTGTTTGGTATGGCTCGGCCACCAAATCAGACCTACGAAGACTACAACGGACAGTTCGTAGTGCTGAGAAGATTGTTGGTGCTCCTTTGCCCACAGACCACTTCAGGACCTGTACGATACCAGAGTGAAAAACAGGGCAAGAAAAATCATCATTGACTCCACACACCCAGCACACAAACATTTTGAACTGTTGCCCTCTGGCCGGCGCTTCAGAGCACCAAACACCAGGACTTCCAGACACAGAAGCAGCTTCTTCCTCCAGGCAATTTCCCTCCTAAACAGATAACTGCTCCTTAAGAGCAATATTCCACTTTCACTACTCCTATAGTGTGCACTATACTACCCTGTACAATGTCTCTTATATGTTATTATCCCCCAGTTTCTGTACAATAGTCTTTTATTTTATATATGCATATTTTGCATCTTTTAGACTGTAAATCTTATTACAAAGTATATTTGTATTGTCATTGTGTTGAATGTCTGTACTAGATGCTTCCAACACCAAAAAAAATCATTGTGTGTGCAAGCACACTTGGCAATAAAGCCTGATTCTGATTCTAGTTAAGAATATGGGATTAAATTTTTTTCCGTGGTTTTACCTGGATGGCGGCGGCAAAGTAAGACTCAACATAGTGGCTAAAAATGAGGAACGCTATCCTACATTTTCCAGATCTGCTAAGCACCTGCGCTCCATTCCTTCCGTGTCCCCTCCATCAGCGCACATCTGCCCAAAGGCAGGTACACCGGCTTCATTGTGTGCAGAACACAGATCTCAGTTTTCCCGAAAATGCGGACAAACTCTGGTTTATTGGACTTTGTCAAACTTTTAAGGTTGCCTAATCCATCAAAACCAAATTACCAAATTCAGTGTATACCTTAGTGATAGTTAACTCCCCCCCAAAAAAAATTTCTGTCATCATATACTCAGTCTCTTGTCATTTCAAACCTGTATGGCTTTGTTTCTTTCGCAGAACACAAAAGAAGATATTTTTTATTAAATGTTCTTAAAGCAACAACGAGCCGTTTTGGTGTATGGTTCCCCCATGTGGTTGATAAGCGCAATTGTCTGTTATCAATGTCGTGAATATTGTCGCTGTATAAGCTTCCACGTGGGCAATACACGTGAATTTATTGACTAAGCAGAAACCGCTGTATGTACTAAGCACTCTTTTGGCTCCCATGGGGTATACAACTGGGCTATAGCTCAAAATAGATTCTGAGGTAGCAGCTGGTTGTTAGCCGTTAGCTACATAGCAGCTAACTTGCTAATGTTAGCTACATAACACATTTGCAGTCACCCAAAACACAACGCATGGACGTGAATGTGTTTAGTAACCAACGCAAATAATTTTCTGTAGTTATATTTTTGGAAACACACTCACGACCAGGCGTTGTGCTTTGTGTAATAGGTGCAAGGAATAACTTACACTCAACTCGCTATGGAAATAGTGCCTAGCATAGTAACTATAGATACCGATAACATTAGTCTACGTGCATGAACTAAGGAATCAGCAACTTTTGACCATAAAACATTTATTGTGGTTTGGTAGTCCTCGTTTACAAGCATAACAGTAAATTCGTGACGAGGCACGATCATGCTACGTAAGCTATTGAGACCCGGCAACATTACATTATCTCTAGTTTACCTTACGGTTATAAATTGTGACTAATACGCTCAAAATTGACTAATAAAAGTCATGACTAAATGACTAATACACTCAAAAGTACAGGACAGTAAAAGACTTTCAAATCCAGTAGCAGGAAGGCTAACGTTAGGTCTCCATCCGTTTTGCAACCCGTTGCCACTGCAGCTCGCGTCACAGAGTGTAAGTCTGTCAGATATTGATTTGGGTTCGGGCTCGTGTCCGATCTCTCTCTCTCTTTTCCTCTTTGCTTTTTTGCTGGTTATGCCATGGTGATGGTTTGGAGACTTGCGTTGAACTAGATCGTTTCGTCTTATTGTTAGATGTTGTCTAACTTCACCCAAGCTATGAGTAAAATAGGACGTATGCCGTAAAGCAGGTAATGGGCGGGGCTTGTGAACCTACCCGCCCACCAAAGTTATAGAGGGCTATAACTTGATAGGGCTTGATAGAGGGCTGCTTAGGTAGCAGCGGAAGTAAAATTCGTCCAGTTAAGAGTTGTCCTACCACTAAAATAATTTTAGAGAGATTATTTTAAGGTAAAAAAAATTGCTCGTTGTTGCTTTAACTGGACCCCATTCACTTGCATTGGTTTTGTGTCCATACAATAGAAGTGAATGGGGTCCAGTGCTGTTTGGTTACTAACTTCAAAATATCTTCTTTTGTGTTCTGCAGAAAAAAGAAAGTCACAAAGGTTTGAAATGACAAGAGGGTGAATTTTCATTTTGGGGTAAACTATCACTTAAATAATAAAGGGTACTATGTAAAAAATGTAGAAGAGCCCAGAATATTGATGCAAAAGCCCTAAAAAGGCACGTTACGCGTTTAGAATGTCCCGTGTTCATTTCTCATAATATTAGAATACTGAAATCGAAGGAAATAGAAGCGAGTTAAGATAATTGTCTATATTTTTGAAGTGTTTCAGTTACTGCTTTATATTTTATTTATTTGTTTATATAATGTATTGGCTGCATTCATTTGCATTCTGACCTCACAGTTTTCATTCGGCCTGATTATTTCTGCTGATATTTCTCATGCAAGTGGTTTTCATTTATGTATATTTCCTTTATAATATAATATTATTGATTTTAAAGGTTACAGGTTAAACTTGTTTTAAGGTTAAAATGTCTGTATTTATATTTAAAGGGTTAGTTTACCCAAAAATAAAACATTTGTCATTATGAATGTCATTTTTTACTTACCAACATGACATTCTACATATTTTAAGACCTGCCTGCGTCTTCGGAACACAAATAAATATATTTTTGATGACATCCTAGAGCTTTCCAGGCCTCCTCATAGACATCGTGGTCCAGAAAGACATCGTTAAAATGGTCCATCATTGTATAAAGACGCGCCTCACTTTATAACACTGCAGGGCGATGTCATCGTCCATCGCGATGTTTCACTGTAGACGTCGTCCGATGCCAATTAGATAGATATCACCCAAACCTACTCTGAGCAAGTTGGGAGGTGTAACGTTTGATCTATAAATGCCCCACAATATCTGATGTGGGCTGAACATCAGAACCTATCTTTTTATTAATCACACCTCATTTCAGGTTTTTTCACTTTTAAAATGGAAGGATTTAAGGTATTTATAATTAATGTAAGATTGCAGATTTAGGCTTTACACACCAGGGAGATGCATCAGTGTTAAATGATTTATGTGTTAATGTTTAACATTGAATAATCATTTAAGAACATTATCTGTCTTTTGTACTTCAGGTTATGGCTTGTGCACAGAAATCTGCTGTTGAGTACCTCCGAAAATGTAGGCGTGACCTAGTGACTGGTATGCAAAACCTTCCTCTCATCACTGAGAATCTTTATCAGCAGAAGGTTTTCAATGTCCATGAGGTTGATGCTCTCAAAGCAGAGGAGACCGAGTTTGATAAAGCCAGAAGTATACTAGACTGGGTCATTAAAAAAGGGGAAGAGGCCAGTTACGAGTTACTCAGTATTTTGGATTTCACTCGGAAGAGAACATTACAAGTTGATTTACATGTCTGGATATGTTGTTTCTCCTTTAGGGAAGATGCAGATGCTAGCTATTCATTTGGTGAGTAGATATGTGAAAAGATTGAAGTACAAATACAGTAAATAAATATTTTAAATTTAATTTTTGTTATTTTAGGCACAAAACCCTGTCAGAACTACCAGATGGAGCTCAAGACGAAAGCAAAACGTATCCTGAAAAATCAGTGGCAACAGAGCTGTAAATATCTGCACAACAAGTCACAAACAAACTTCATTTACATACCTCTTGTTTTAGAGACGGGCTCTGTGGTGAAAACCGCACACAGCAAAATAAAGAAAAAGTGCAAAAAATTCAGAAAACTACGGCCCAAAAAACTGAGATCTTACATTCCTGATAAACAAGAAACACTTTCACCTGAAGATCTACTGAAATGGAAAACCAGAAACATCCTGCTGATTGGCAAACCTGGAATAGGAAAGACTACAGTCGTCCAGCAAATGTTGAAAATGTGGACAGAAAAGGATGACAAACAGCCAGACTACGTGTTTTATTTTGATGAAACTGCTGTGTCCTGTGTTTCTAACCTGGTGAATTTGGAATCATGTTTGTTTGATGGGTATTTAAAACCAAAGGAAGAAGACAGACGAGAGGTATTTGAAGACATTGAGGAAAACTCTGAGAATGTTGTCATTGTGTTTGATGGTGTCACTTCTGTGCAAGAACATTCCATCCTGCAGAAGATTATGGACCATGACCTTCTACCTGATGCGAAGGTCATAATAACCTGCAGAACAGAGGTGGAAGATGATGTTATATCTGACTGGCCTTCACAGAAAGTGTATGTTCAAGGATTCAGTGAAGAGTCTATCAGAATATACTATCAGATGATGTTGGGTCACAATCCTGATCTTCTGTATGTGGTGTTGATCAATCAAGAGCTGTTCAGTCTTAGTCATGTGCCGATGTATGCGTTCATGATTGTGGCCTTCATTCCTTTTAAAAATGACACTGTGACCAACCAATCAAACACAGTGACGGAAATGTACATCCACATCTTTCGTGATGCCTTAAAGAAATGTGGGAGGAAAAAAACTGGACAAATAGATCGGTACCTAAGAGAAGTGAAGGATCAACTTTATCTCCTGATGAAAAATGCATTCAGTGCAACTGAGCAGAAAAGCCTGAACCTTCCAGAGATCAGCGGTGATGAAACTGACATTTGTCATGCTTTTCTGAAAATGATCACAATAAGAGACAGTCTGACGTCTGAAACAAAATACTGTGCGTTTCTCCACAACACTATGCAGGAATTCTTCTCAGCTTTGTGGCTTGTTGAGAATCCAGATGAAATTGAGAAAGTCCTGAAACTGTGTCAGACTGAAGAGATTCAACACATGAGACATGTTCTGCCTTTCCTGTGTGGACTTCTGGGAGAACATAACAACAAACTCCTCAAGTGTCTCTTCTCAGAGGATCAGATGAAGAAAACATCCGAACGGTTCACTGAGAAACTTTTGGACACTTTCCTCAAACCTCAGAGTGACGGTGAAGACGTTGATCTTCTCTATGTGTGTCAGTGCTTGTATGAGCTTCAGTCATCTAACGCTTGCTTGATGTTTCTGGAGAAGATGAAGCATCAGCTGGACATTGATGTGAATCTGGACCCTCATCAGAGTTGTGCTTTGTCTTATGTGATCAGTCAATCCAGAGATAAAGAAGTTCATCTGAATTTGCAGGACTGCACCGTATCTGACACAGGAATGATCATGATTCTCTCCTGTTCACCACAGATCAGGTACTGAATAAAAAACAATGTTTACAGGGTTGTTCTTGAGTCAAAATGGACTTTAGTTGTAGTTTATATACTTTGTAAATTTTTAGGTGAAATGAATTTAATTCAGTCAATTTTTGAATAGTATTGTTTTCAAATGCTAATGTGTAAATAGTTGTAAAATAGTTTTTATTTCCGTTACAGAATAAAGGTCTGGGATGAACCGCTACAGCAAATTAAATTCTTACTAGAATCTTGCCACAAAGTATCAAAAAATTATGAGACTATGACATCATGCTGTTGGACCTCTGACAAGCCAGACCTGACCCAAGCACTGCTGGATCTTTGCTCACATGTGAAGGACTATGAGACTCAATCAGGCAGGAGTTTACTTCCAGCATTACAGTCAGTTTATCAGACACCTGATGTCTGGATCATAGATCTCTCACAGAGAAAGACCTCCATCCTCCTGGAAGTGTTGAAGCTCCAGACAGAGAAGAAACCAGTAGAGCTGAGAGGATGGACAGATGAAGAGAGTGAAGTGATGAGTTTCCTTCAGTGTCTGCCCTACATCTCACAACTGGGGTAAGAGAATGTACAACAACATGCTGAACACTTGTTTCCTAAAATATGTATGTGACATTACAAAAGTTTATTTTATATATATGTATTCAATAAGGTACAAAAGGGCTGTGTTGTATCGTGAATAAGTCAAAGCTGAAGGATGTTATTAGGCAAGACATAAAGTGGTGTTTTAAAAGCATTAATAAAGCCAATAATATGTATCAGTGAAACTTTAATTTCAATCATTAAAATAAGTTCAATCACTAAAGCCAACATACGCTCACTGTAAAAAATTTACTGTAAAATTTACAGCAACTTACTGGCAACCAAAGACTGTAAATTTTTACAAGAGTACTGTAAATCATTAACTACAGTTTCACTGTAAAAATACAGCATATTTCTGTATATATACATATGTAAAAATATGTACTTTTTTTTACAGCTGTCACTGTAAAATTACAGTTAAAGTGTACAGGGGCAACTGTGAATTTATATGGACTGCTATACTTGTATAGTGAATCATATCATTTGGTGTGAAATTCGATTCACTAAATTACCTACAGTTAAGATTTTTCACTGCTAGTACATTTATGTAAACCAACCTTTGCTGTACATTTCAGTAGTGTTTAGATGTGTTCATTTAATGTAACGTGAACAATAAAACTTTTAAAATAACAGGATTTCATAGATGTAGCCAAATGCATTTATTGTGAAACATGAACATTAAGCAAAATTGCGAAATAAGAGATTGCGAAATAAATGAAAGGCCCTAAAAATACAAGAATGCTTCCTTTCACAACAGTGAAGATTACACAATAAATAAAAGGCTTTAGCTGTAGAAATACAAGGAAAAATGCAGATTGCAAAATATGTCTTTAAACATGAGAAATTATCTGAATTGTGCCTACATTTAAATTGCTTATTTATAAAAAGGCAAGATGTTGCATGTACATTAACCTGGACATGAACCACGAACTTGAAAATCTGGCCAGGGTCTCTTATTTGAATTTCACTGGAATTCTTCGTTTTAAATGGCAAGCCATTCAAAGTCCATTCGTTTCAGTAGCAGTGTGCATGTGGGTTCATTCCATGCATTTTTTTTACTTGCTTTCCAGCAGCAACTTTAGATCCAGTTTCGGGATTTATGCCCACAATTCCTCTGTGAAAAACAACCAGAACATCTAGTTACCAAAAAAGCAGCATATACTAAAAGAATAAAATACAAAACTTGCCAGACAAAGAAGTGTCATTTTAAAGAGTCACCTAAAATAAAAAGACAAGTAGTTGTCCAGTGCAGTTACTTTTATACAGACTGGGTTTATCAAAAATGCAGTTTTAAGTCCTGAAATTTGCAGGCTTGTAGCAGCACTGCCATATTAGTTATTAGCATCTGCTCTAGAGTTTGGTGTGAAACATGACAGGGATTTATGGATAAACAGTGCGTAATCAATGTGACAACGTGTGTTGCTCCAGCCCTACATATCTAATCCTGATAAAGCATTCTAACTGGAAAACCTAGACGTCAAGAACATTTGCAAGTAAACAATAAATATTGGTTAAGAGTTTATGCTCTGACTTTTGAATAAATTTGAGCGTGCATGGAGCTTCATACTGACAGGCCAGGTTTAAGTTGTAATGTGTCACAAACAATGCTGCCAGACCCTCAACAAATGCCCCTGAACATGGTCCCAGGATAACTTCCCTTTCAACTGACATCATCCATTTGCTTGGGGTCATCAATTCACCTAGAAAATTATGAAAGAGTAAACTTGGATTAATAAGGGTTGTAAAAGTATGGTTCATGACCTGCAAAAAAAGAGTTTATCTTACTCAGTAATTCTGTTTTTTTCCAGTCAAAATATATAATAATTCTTAAATGAAGATGCATTAACTAGATAAGAAAAATGACACAAGATATTATTAAGTCTTGTTTCAAGGGGGAAAATCTAAATTAAGTGCATTTGCTGATTATTTTACTTACCCCACTGGCAGATCCTTTTACTTACAAAAGGATAAGCCCTTTCTTGCAGTGTGGGTACCTCATGTAAACTAAACATGACAATACTACAAAATATGAGATACTGGTGATTACAGTAGAAAGCAAAGAATAGTTTGTATAATGTTTACATGGACACAAATCAAATTACCTTGGCAGGGCTCTAGAGTGCGACCAATTTGGTCGCACATGCGACCTAATTTCTCAATGGTGCGACTAAACAAAATCTGAGGTCGCACCAGAGCGACCAGCCGTTCGAGGGAAAAAAAGTCTCTGCGAAAGTCTCCCTGTGGTTCAACAACAGACACATTAGGCCCATATCGTGGTCTAAACCAATCAGAGATAGTGAAGGGCGGACCCCCCTCTGATTGGCCGTGGTCCAGATATTCCTGTACGTGTGTGTACGTTTGAAAATGCTGTGCTGCAGTCGGACAGAGAGGTGAGTAGCCTAGTTCAATCAGGACTGGAGATCCAGTGCCCTTTTGGTCGCAATAGGACATTTAAGGTAAGCTCTACATTCGCATCACATCTGTCACGGACACACAAAAAGTGCTCTGTAGACCATTTGAAAGAGCCTGCCATGGCCATGGAAACTGATGTTGTGTCTGAAATCGATAGGTCAGAGGTTGCTGAGCTAAATTTTTCCGAAGTTGTTGATGGATCTCTTTTTTTTAAGAAATTATATTTTTCCTAGAAAAGCCAACAAACAATGAGGTGCGTGCCGTTCTGTCAGGGAAATTCTCTGGTCCTGTTTGTCCTGCACCTCTTAATGGCCCATTTTAAAGAAAAAACCTGAGTCCCTTCTAATTGAAGCTGTTGTAAGTAATATTTATTTATTATGTCCTATATATATAAATATATAATGTATAGTTTTTAATGCAAATTTTGAATTTGTTTACTTATTTTAGGTAGCAGCAACTGCAGCCGACATGGAAAGAGGTGAATTACCGGATTCACCCACACTGATTATCCACGCAGGGCTCTACACTAACTTTTTGCACTGGTTGCACTGGTGCGCCTAACTTTTTTTCTTAGGTGCACCAGCACAAAAGTTAGGTGCACCCAAATTTTCGACCGCATCACATTTAACACCGCAGTTTTACAAGTTCACTTTTTTTTTTTAAATCGCTGTCCATATAGGCAATATTGACTTGTAAATGATTAACTAACAATCTGGTCAACATAAAGTTCTTTATTTGAAGCACAATTCTACAAGAAAGCAGGGCTCTAGACTAACACTTGAGAGAGGTGGCACTGGTGCTACCAAGTTATTCAGTTGGTGGCACCAGCCCTTAATTTGATAGCACCAGAGTCGTGGGGTAAGGAAAGAAAAAAGAATCACTAAAACTTCATTAAAATGTGTTTAATACATTAATAAATCAATTAGAAATTAATACAAATCATTGTTTATGATTGAATTATTTTTATTGTATATGTAAACTCTCTTTCAACACTTTACCATATTTAAAGCACATCTTTCTTAAAGCTACTTTCTTCCTTTATTTGTTGTGAACGACTCCTATAAGAGAACACAATTCCTTTAATATCAGTGAGTGTTTTTGGGCCCGTCCGTTGTTGTTTGATGAACATTATAAACAGAGATCTTTATTATGCTGCTGCCCCTTTAAGAGCTCGCGCAATATACTGGAACACGTGTTTTGTTTCCCAACTGTTTGGTCATGAAACAAACTGAATACCTTTACAAGGTTTCTTGTTAATATGGGAATTTTTAGGTTATTTTGTGTTAATATGTCCGTTTCAGAGTAAGAAGGCGTGAAAGAGAACTCCGTTTAGTATTTTGTGCTCTGACTCTCTGGGCGCGCGCATCTCAAACAACCCGCGAGACCTGAAGGCTTTTAGTGATTATTCTTCATGAAAGCTGCATTGATACACGTTTGGCTTCTATCAATAGCGACTCACAAATAAATAGTATTTAGCGTGATGTATAACGTTTTGTATGCTTTGCAGTATTGTTAGAGATCTTTATACAATAGTTCAGTGCTTAAAGTTTAAACACGTGTTTCCTGCATTAGCTTCACATGCATACAATACTTGCAACACATTTCGTTATCTTTGCTGTTTTGTACCTTAGCAGGGGAAATTCTTGTATTCTGCATATTTATTTAAGTTGCAAGATTGAGCGCTTCACTCGTCTGCTCTTTCGGTCCTTCGCCTCTTACCCGTAACCCGCGAATTACGTCTTTGGGGGCGGGGCACTGATAGATAAGTGAATGGTTGAAGGAGGGGAGACGAAAATGAGTGACTGAATGCGCAGCTTGCGCAATATAACATTTCTGCGCATTAAATTTATAATACGCAAAAATTATATATTGATCAGTTTGACAGTCGCACCGGTGCGACCATTAAGAAAAACTTGTCGCACTGGCAGGAAAATTTGTCGCAAAATGAGACCATTTAGTCGCAGTCTAGCGTGTCAGAGCATTGGTTATGATTTTCGGACGGATCAGGCCTTAACTTAACATTCTTAACGAAAAAGTTGTCAATCGTTCTTTTCATCTTCTCTCATCATCCGCGGCTACATCCACTCTGTTTATCTGACGGGCNCTCTGTAGACCATTTGAAAGAGCCTGCCATGGCCATGGAAACTGATGTTGTGTCTGAAATCGATAGGTCAGAGGTTGCTGAGCTAAATTTTTCCGAAGTTGTTGATGGATCTCTTTTTTTTAAGAAATTATATTTTTCCTAGAAAAGCCAACAAACAATGAGGTGCGTGCCGTTCTGTCAGGGAAATTCTCTGGTCCTGTTTGTCCTGCACCTCTTAATGGCCCATTTTAAAGAAAAAACCTGAGTCCCTTCTAATTGAAGCTGTTGTAAGTAATATTTATTTATTATGTCCTATATACACTTTTTGTGTGTCCGTGACAGATGTGATGCGAATGTAGAGCTTACCTTAAATGTCCTATTGCGACCAAAAGGGCACTGGATCTCCAGTCCTGATTGAATATGGCTCTTCAAATGAAACTGAAACTGTGTTAGGGTCCCACCTTGAACTTTACACATATCATTTCAATGTTTTATCACATATCTGTGCCTTCGAGAAGAGTCCTAATCAAACCTGTGACGGTCACTGTGACATACAGTACATCTGTAACGTTATGTGTGGGACTTCAATAAAAACAAAGAAAACATGTTGCCAGTCAGGCACACCACATTGAAATTGTGAATTAGGCACATTTATATGCAGTTTCAAATGCTGCACAAAACTCGTGAGTGTACTGCTCTCGTTATTACAGAACTGACAGTTAACTTAAACATGTTAAACAGGATGACACAAACCTGCATGTGAATGGCAACTTTCTAACGAGCTCAAGTACACATATGAACACCATGCACGCTTACAAGTGAACTTAAAACAAAACCACAAAGAAAACTCGTTCCAGCATGTTCATCGAACTAACACGCACCAACTACATCAAATTATGTGCTAGACTCACCTAATAATACATTCAGCGGAGAAACCAAATTAGACGGTCAATCTAGTTTTGCAATGTGACAAAATAAAAATATTACTTGTTCACGATTTAACAGAGGTACTGGGTTATACATTACTCACCACTTCACATTCCCACTCGGTCCAACTTCGTTTCGGTAGTCGCAATGTGCATGTGCAGCGTGTCGGTACACGATCCGGGATGCCTGCACGATCCGTCATAACAACTCCTTTATTATTTTGGAAACTACATTTAAAAACATCAAAACAGACCCGCCGTGAACTGTTAAATGAAAAACACAATGTAGCCTACAAAAATATGCCGCCACATTACAAAATTTAGGACAAAAGAAAATACGGATATAATTTTTATGTGAATGTGTGTGGAGTGATGTTGGGAACAAGCAGATCTGTGAAGCACAACATCACAAATCTTTTTGTAACACTATTTACAGTCAAGCAGATGAGCCGTATGAGCACAACAAGCTTAGCTTTAGTTCACAGTATTCCCACAGAAAACCATTACAAAGAAAACACTGCGGTTATAAACTGGGTTAATGTATCAAGATGGCGATATTAAAAGATCAAATGAAGTATAAAGTCCTTATTATTAAAACACATACGAGCATATGAACACAGAACTGTAAATGACACATTAAACGTGCTCGATTGAAAGGACAACACTTAAAGTGCCCTAGCACTCATTTACCCTCTTTATGAATATTCACCATGTTTTTACTGTGGTAATCAGTCTGACAAAAACACGGTCACTACACTTTAACTATAATAAAACCATGGACAGCTTTCTCTTTGNTTGTTTCATTGAGCTGTGTGTTTTTGTCATGTGCTTTCTGTTTCACTCGGTGGAGGGTTCCTGGGCAAACAAAGAAAGCGGAGAAGGTTGGGGGTTGGAGTCGTAAATGATCTAGATAAACACACACACATATAAAGAGTCACAAAGAAAAATAAATGTTATGAATCAATCCACTGTATATGTTCTAAGTATAATCATGAGTTGTGATGTGTTTTAATGAATCATAGGATTAAGAAACAACGCTACATAATTAAAAGCATTAGATGGTTGAGTGTTTTCTTTTTACTAAAGGAATGTGAAGAATGTTGGTGTGTTGTCCGGCCACAATAAACTGTTTTTAGGAGACCACTCCTTGGGGGAGGGAGAACATTCCTAAGGACTAGAGACCGACCACAGGATGTATGTTTTGAGAAGGTTTTATTTTTCAGGAACTACGCAGATAAACGTGGCGTATGGTGATTGGTGGAAAGGGAGCAAAAAGCAGAGGAGGAGTCAGAAGATAGAGCGACGTCACATACTTTATAAATATGGGTGTATTTGAATATTTTGGTTGTTGGCTTGTGTGGAGAGATTGTGGAGAGCAACTGACAACCCAAAGCTTTGTTATTCTTTGAAATCTGATTAATAAACTTCAGTTTTGAACTTAAAAGTTTCTCTTCGAATTTTGAACATGCAGGACTGCCTCTAAAGTCCCAACCGAACACATATTATTACTGGTTTTATCATGTCTTGAATGAATGAAAAAACTGTGACAATATCCTGACGGTAGCGCGCAAGTTCGCGCAATGTTCTTATGACGTCATCAGCAATGGACATGTCGGACAATTTCACGCACCTCGGCATCAGGGCCACAATGCCTCACGATCCGTCTCTGCGCATGCGTCGTAATTGACTGTAGAATTACGATCCAACGGTTTCCTACACTTGTTGTACCGCGCATGTGGATGAAACCACTTGACGAGCAGGCAGGCAGGCGGACGGCCAACACCTAAATATTGTCATAATTTTTACTTTATTTTTGAAATATTATGAGTTTAATCTCATAACGATGTGACTTTGTTCTTGTATTTTTTCTTTATTCTTGAAATATCACGAGTTTAATATCTTAATGTTATTTGTTATGTGGCACTAAAACACTGTTGTAGTAAAACACTTTGTGATCTTTCTTAGTTTGTCTTTTTAACAGATTGGAAGTTTCTCATGTCCATGATGTAAACAGATTTCTGTTGAGACTTTATATTAAAGCAGCAGAAACTGAGACACAAACAGGAGATCAGATGATGAAACTGTTGACATCAGTCTGCACATACACAACTTTCCCTTATGAAGAGTTTGACGACACTGAACAGAGTGATTTTCTGCTGGATCTTTACTCACATGTGAAGGACTATGAGACTCAATCAGGCAGGAGTTTACTTCCAGCATTACAGTCAGTTTATCAGACACCTGATGTCTGGATCATAGATCTCTCAGAGAGAAAGACCTCCATCCTCCTGGAAGTGTTGAAGCTCCAGACAGAGAAGAAACCAGTAGAGCTGAGAGGATGGTCAGATGAAGAGAGTGAAGTGATGAGTTTCCTTCAGTGTCTGCCCTACATCTCACAACTGAGGTAAGAGAATGTACAACAACATACTGAACACTTGTTGCCTAAAATGTGTATATAACATTACAAGAGTTTATTTTATATACTGTATATGTATTCAATAAGGTACAAAAGGGCTGTGCTGTATCGTGAATAAGTTAAAGCTGAAGGATGTTATTAGGCAAGACATAAAGTGGTGTTTTAAAAGCATTAATAATGCCAATAATATGTATCAGTTAAACTTTAATGAAGTAAAATCACTAAAGCTAACATACGGTGTGTTGTTATTTTTGTAAACATTCCTCACAAAATTACAGCGGCTTATCTCTTAGCATGAGAAAATGTTTGTGTTTAATCTGTTCTGCTATAATCCCCACTAAATATACCATAATGTGAAATTTTAATAATTATCAACATTTTAGCCTTTTAGATCTTAAGTTTATCTTCACATATGTTTACATTGCTAAGGGTGCAGATGTGTTTTATTGTGGAGAAAACAGCTATTGACCAATCAGAATCAAGGACTGGAATTAACCATTTTACAGTAGTGGTCAAAAGTATATACAAAAAATATCTTGCAGAATCTGGAAAATGTTGAAAATGTAAGAAAAATAAGATCAACACTCAAGAACACAATATATTTAATGTCAGGCGGATGTAAACCACTAAAAATGATAATTGATGTTATTATTTGGTTGGGTTTTGGTGGACAATTGGTTATTATTTTGTCTTAATGTGTTCTGGGAAACTTGATATAAAAATTGTAAAGCACTAACTAAGTATATACAGTATATTTTTTAAACAACATAATAAGCGTTTACTCCGGTCATCCTGTCCAAAAGTCTACACACACCTGACATTTAAATGTGTTGTTGAGCATCAGGGAATGTTTGTGTCTTTTGTAATAGCTGATCGATTCTCCTCAGTGTGTAAAGATGAATCTTAACATCATGCAGTCATTGCTGGACAGAAGTTAAATATGTGGAAGATGCTGAAAAACCAAAGACTGATCTGGAGGATCAGTGAACAGTTTAATAGCTCAGATTAAACAAGAAATTCTTCTTCAACTATCACAAAACATACAAAACTCTCAAAAATGCAGTTATGATTCTGTGTTGTGGACTTAATGTAAACATTTCTTGTGTGCAATAACTTGTTCAGGGCAGTACTACATGAAAACAATCCTTATTTTTTAAATTCCTTTTATTTTTCTTAAGTTTTTAACGTTTGACCACCGCTGTATGTACCGTTAATATACATGTTGTTGTTATTTGCTAAACTGAATAATTGTATATGCATGCTTTATCTGATCACAAATGAAGTACTTGTTTGGTTCTCTGTATTCATCAGGTTTTGGTTCATTTATGATTAGAAGATTTAAATGTCTTCAGTGAGATTCCTGCTGAGGATCTGTGTTACAGCTGTAAATAATGACATCAATACAGGAACAAGTTTCATTCCTCTACTGACATCTGTGTGCAGTTACAACACCTTCCCTTTTATAGATAGATATATTAGCCTATATAGACCCATACTAATACAAATTACTCAATTTAAAGTTAACTAATATTAGCAGCTTTTAATAAAAAAACGACACAAATCCGTCTTCGACAATACTACGACCTCAGATCGAAACACAGGCAAGTTAAGTAGGCCTAATGCCATACAGCAATGAATCGCAAAGGGGAGTAATGGAGGAAACTGAAGGTTTGCAGTGACAGAAAGACTCAGACTTTTAATCTCCAATGTGACCCTGGACAACAAAACCAGTCTTATGGGTCAATTTTTCAAAATTGTTTTACATAATCTGAAAGCTGAATAAATAAACTTTCTATAGATATATGAGTTGTTAGAATAGGACAATATCTGGCTGAGATACAACCGTTTAAAACTCGGAATCTGAGAGCGCAAAAAAATCAAAAATTGAGAAAATTGCCTTTGAAGTTGTTAATCAGGNATAATCTAAATGAGGAAAATAATCCCTTCAATGGTGTTTACAGAAGACAATAAGGAACATAATATGCATTTCTGCCTAGACTATCTGCACTTACATGAAGAAAGAACTACAAACAAGTCTGGGGAAACGTTACAGAGTATTTCAAACTGACAATTTTCACTCCATTTTCTTTCGCTGTGAGTGAATGAAAGTCTCCGGGTACAGAGGTGCTCAAGCGTGGAACAGATCGTGCAGTGTCGTAAATCGTCGCAAAACAGAATTATCATTTGCGCATGCGCGTTTTCTATCACGTCATTATGCGCGGACGGATCGTGCAGGCACCCCGGATCGTGTACTGACAGTACTTCCTGTCGTAAACTACTTGTTGTCTACAGGTTATTGTTTAGTTTTAAGCTTTTGCGACGTATGCCTATTATTTTTATTGCTCAACAAGAAAATCATCAAAATATGCCTATAAGGAATGACAGTTTTATATCAGAACAGCTTACTTTTTCAATGTCGAAAAACGAAAGTATAAACAGATGACTGTCGTTGCCGGTCTGCTCTAAGTTACTGTATTACGGTAAAGTTGCTCATTTTCTGTATTTTATAATGGCTAATGCTAAAATATTGTATTAGCGAATTATGACATGCATGTTAACTACAAACAACACTATTAAGAAGAATATGGGATTCATATTTTTCCGTGTATTCACCTCGATGGCGGCAAAGTTAGGGACCGTCTAAAAACTCCAGTGAATTGATTATGGGCAAAGAGAGTTGGCCTAAAAGAACACTATAATCTCAAAAGCATAGTGTACAGTTATTTTTACAAAAAAGCTGTCATTTGGCCAAACCACAAAAGCGCTTTTAAAGGATTTAAAATAAAAGTCTTAAATAAGATTTAAGGATAAAATCTTCAATTTAAGATTTTTTTAATTAAATCACAAATACATAGCGTGATTGTGCTTCTATTGCATGTGTGTGAGTAGAAAAGATTGTATCACACTTAGGGCTGCACGATACATGGTTTCAGTATCGAAATTGCAATGTGCCCATCCGCAATAATCACATCGCAGTAGGTGCGATGTAGGGCAGAGTTGAAAGTAGGGTTGTTCCGATAGACGATACTATCGTGTATCGACGATCCTCAGACCTATCGGCGATAGCTGATTCCCTAGACGATAGTTGGCTGTTTGCCAATATATGTTGCAAATCAATATTACAAACGCGCATTTCTTCATGCAAGAGAGCTTGCAATGCACGCGGCTTAGGCTTTTCCTCGCACCAGAGAGAGTTTATAATGTGCGGGCTTTGAGTTTTCAGTGCACGAGAGAGCTTGTGATGCTCGGGCTCAGGAATTGCTATGCGCGTGAGGGTTTAAAACCAGCGNAGGATCTGTGTTACAGCTGTAAATAATGACATCAATACAGGAACAAGTTTCATTCCTCTACTGACATCTGTGTGCAGTTACAACACCTTCCCTTTTGATGAGAAAGATTACGAGTCTCTGGAGTATATTCAGAGTGATTTTCTGCTGGATCTTTACTCACATGTGAAGGACTATGAGACTCAATCAGACAGGAGTTTACTTCCAGCATTACAGAGAGTTTATCAGACACCTGTTGTCTGGATCATAGATCTCTCAAGAGAGAAAGACCTCCATCCTCCTGGAAGTGTTGATGCTCCAGACAGAGAAGAAACCAGTAAAGCTGAGAGGATGGACAGATGAAGAGAGTGAAGTGATGAGTTTCCTTCAGTGTCTGCCCTACATCTCACAACTGAGGTTAATGTTTAATCTTGAGGTTAATCTTGACTAATCATATTTATTTTTAAGCTTATTAATAGTTGTACCGTTTATGCTTATATTAAATATTATTTTTAATAGTAGCCTAATCTTTCAAGTCCTAATCAATAAATGTAAATTACAAACATTTTTAACTTTTTTAACATTTAAATTCTTATAACATTACTTTACAATGCAAATGTAATGCTTTTATTTTTTGCATATAAACTACAATATGTTGTGTTCATCATTGGTGCGGTTTAGAATGTTTTTTATTTTAATCCGTTGTTGTTTTTCAGTGGTGCTGATCTCTTTGTGTTGAGTCTTTTTAAACGGGCCGAGTTCAGAGAGGATCCAGAGCTGGTGATGTCACTGTTTCAGGCTCTAGATTTCAACCTCAGTCTCAAGGGAATATTACCCAGCAGCACATGCAGGTTTGTGGGCGGAGTCTTACACCTGTCAGCTGACAGACTCACTTTAACTCTAAATCCTCAAGCCATCTCTCTCAGAGGAACAAGACTTCTCTTCAGACACATCACAAGCATACAGACACTCAGGTAAAGGACCGAATTTGACAAAATAAATGTTTTAAATATTTACTGTATTTATAGAGTTTACTGTTTATATTTTGTGTTCTTTTCTCAGGCTGAGTGGTTATATGGTGGTGAGAATAGTGCGTGCATTGAGGTCTGAAAGAGTTCCTGTCAGTGTAGATGAACTCTCAGTCGATCTGAATGATAAACGGCGGTCAGACAGCGAGATGTCCAGAGTTCTGAGCAGTTTGGCTTCTCTTCTGAGACTCTGGACTGTCCAGTGTTTGAACTTGACCGACTGCAGGATGAAGNTATTCAGAGTGATTTTCTGCTGGATCTTTACTCACATATGAAGGACTATGAGACTCAGACAGGCAGGAGTTTACTTCCAGCATTACAGTCAGTTTATATACAGCCAACACCTGATGTCTGGATCATAGATCTCTCAGAGAGAAAGACCTCCATCCTCCTGGAAGTGTTGAAGCTCCAGACAGAGAAGAAACCAGTAAAGCTGAGAGGATGGACAGATGAAGAGAGTGAAGTGATGAGTTTCCTTCAGTGTCTGCCCTACATCTCACAACTGGGGTAAGAGAATGTACAACAACATGCTGAACACTTGTTGCCTAAAATATGTATATGACATTACAAAAGTTTATTTTATATATATGTATTCAATAAGGTACAAAAGGGCTGTGCTGTATCGTGAATAAGTCAAAGCTGAAGGATGTTATTAGGCAAGACATAAAGTGGTGTTTTAAAAGCATTAATAAAGCCAATAATATGTATCAGTGAAACTTTAATTTCAATCATTAAAATAAGTTGTGAGTTTAAATCATAATATCTTTCGGAATAAACGTCAAAATACAAAGAGAAAGCTGTCCATGGTTTTATTATAGTTAAAGTGTAGTGACCGTGTTTTTGTCAGACTGATTACCACAGTAAAAACATGGTGAATATTCATAAAGAGGGTAAATGAGTGCTAGGGCACTTTAAGTGTTGTCCTTTCAATCGAGCACGTTTAATGTGTCATTTACAGTTCTGTGTTCATATGCTCGTATGTGTTTTAATAATAAGGACTTTATACTTCATTTGATCTTTTAATATCGCCATCTTGATACATTAACCCAGTTTATAACCGCAGTGTTTTCTTTGTAATGGTTTTCTGTGGGAATACTGTGAACTAAAGCTAAGCTTGTTGTGCTCATACGGCTCATCTGCTTGACTGTAAATAGTGTTACAAAAAGATTTGTGATGTTGTGCTTCACAGATCTGCTTGTTCCCAACATCACTCCACACACATTCACATAAAAATTATATCCGTATTTTCTTTTGTCCTAAATTTTGTAATGTTGTCATAATTTTTACTTTATTTTTGAAATATTAAGAGTTTAATCTCATAACAATGTGACTTTGTTCTTGTATTTTTTCTTTATTTTTGAAATATCACAAGTTTAATATCATAATGTTATTTGTTATGTGGCACTAAAACACTGTTGTAGTAAAACACTTTGTGATCTTTCTTATTTTGTCTTTTAAACAGATTGGAAGTTTCTCATGTCCATGATGTAAACAGATTTCTGTTGAGACTTTATATTAAAGCAGCAGAAACTGAGACACAAACACGAGATCAGATGATGAAACTGTTGACATCGCTCTGCACATACACAACTTTCCCTTGTGAAGATATGAACAGCTCTATTCAGAGTGATTTTCTGCTGGATCTTTACTCACATATGAAGGACTATGAGACTCAGACAGGCAGGAGTTTACTTCCAGCATTACAGTCAGTTTATATACAGCCAACACCTGATGTCTGGATCATAGATCTCTCAGAGAGAAAGACCTCCATCCTCCTGGAAGTGTTGAAGCTCCAGACAGAGAAGAAACCAGTAAAGCTGAGAGGATGGACAGATGAAGAGAGTGAAGTGATGAGTTTCCTTCAGTGTCTGCCCTACATCTCACAACTGACGTTAATCTTTTGAGGGTTTAATTGCTTGATCTAATGCATTATTTATTTTTAAAGCTTATTAATAGTGTAACGTTATGGTATTAATATTATTTATAGTTTAGCTATCTTTCAAGTCCTATCAATTAAATGTAAATTACAAAATTTTATTGTTCTAACATATATCTGCTAATAACATTACTTATACAATGAATGTAATCTTTATTTTTGCATATAAACTACCAATATTTGTTCATCATTGGTGCGTGAATGTTTTTATTGTAGAATCCCGTGTTGTTTTTCAGGTGCTGACACTGTGTGTTGAGTCTTTTTAACACGAGCCGATTTCAGGAGGGATCAGAGTGGTGACTGTCACTGTTTCAGCTCTAGATTTCAACCTCATCTCAGGAATACTTACCATAGCAGCTCATGCAGGTGTGGCGGGCTCTTACACTGTCAGCTGACAGACTCACGTTAACTCTATCCTCAAGCCATCTCTCTCAGAGGAACAAGACTTCTCAACACATCACAAGCAACAGACATCAGGTAAGACCATTTTACAAAATAAATGTTTTAATATTTACTGTATTATATAGGTTACTGTCTACATTTTGTGTTCTTTTCAGCTGGTGGATAGGTGGTGAGAATAGTGCGTGCATTGAGGTCTGAAAGAGTTCCTGTCAGTGTAGATGAACTCTCAGTCGATCTGAATGATAAACGGCGGTCAGACAGCGAGATGTCCAGAGTTCTGAGCAGTTTGGCTTCTCTTCTGAGACTCTGGACTGTCCAGTGTTTGAACTTGACCGACTGCAGGATGAAGTCTCTCTCTCTGATTCTCCTTCTGTCTCTGCAGAGCCCAGTGACTCTCAGGTCTGACCATATGACATATTTCACCAAGTGTTTGATTTTAAATGTTTGACGATCCCTGCTTGTCTTTAAAAAGTTTTGAAACATCTTAAAGTTTAAGTTAGGGTTGGCAGTTTTGTAAAAGCTAGCAATAGCAATCTAGCTTTGAAAGTGTAAAAAGGGGAAAGATGTCGCCCTCCCTTCAGAGCTCTCTCCAAAGCCACGCCTCCTCCAAAACACATGAACACACACAGCCAGATTACATTTTGCAAATCATCTCTAGAGACGGCACAGGTGGAGGGTAAAACATAAAGCTTTCACATTAACTCATGTCTCATTTCTATAAATACAGAAGTAATCCAATCTGGGTTCTCTAGTATTCAAAGCTTTAGCATTTTACCAGACTAATATTACAATAAAAATTACTAAAAGATTAAATTTAAGAATCATTTAATATTATATTACAATAAAATAATAGGATACATATAATTTATTATTCAGTTAATGCTTGGTGAGAAACTGTAAGTTTAAAATATGTCCAGAGTATTTAAAACTTGCAGGGGTCGTGTTTTGCTGCCCTGTGAAATGTGTGCAGCCATTGTTTCAGTATAGACTTTATTTATTTGATGTGTTCAGGTTTTAAAATGTATGAAAAACACGCACAGCCACCTTGCATTTATAACAACAAACAAAATGAAATACTATAAATTCTGTGTGTGTTTAGACTGTCTAAAGAGACTTTCCAGTCGCTGACTGAATGTGTGTTTGAAGCTCAAGAAGAGGAATTGACATTGTGTTTCCTGGAGAAAGTGGGCGGAGATTTCTCTTCCTGTTCCTTGAGTTGGGAAAAACTTCACTATTTCCTTCAGTGTGAAATTCCATCCATCACTGTGGACTGTAAAGGGATTGACATATCAAGCAACATCAGAGAAATCTTGCCATTTCTGAACAGGATTCACTTTCAGCGGTATAAATGACACATTTGACCTGATAGAAATCTTTACATTTAAACATAATTGAGCACAATGATTATTAGCTGATGGCTTAATATGTAAATTAATACATTTACAGTGATTTATTTTTATATTTATTGATGACTGTGTGTGTTTATGTGTCTGTACAGGATGAGCTCCACCTTGATGATGTGTTTAATGAAAGAGATCTATGAGTCCAGATCTTCAGGGTTTGTGTCCGGTCTGTTGAGTTCAGTGAAGAACTGCATTAACCTGCAGAACAGAGCGTGTTGGGAGAGATCCTCTATTTCTTTTAACATTCTAAGCAGGTGTACGTTACTTCATACAAACTTTAGAAGGAAGAAATAAGTTTCCCTCTTTAGCCTTGGCTTTAGGATTCCTAAACAACTTTTCATTGTGTAAGTTTATGTTAGGCTCCATTAACAGATAGTAAATCGGTTCCCAACATAACATACATTGTTTACATCAGGGTCGGAAATTAACAGAGGCTTTGGAAAAAATGACAACAAGGTGAACAAATCTGCTCTCCAAGTTCAAGACAAAAGAAGAAAAACAGTCCATGCATAATAAAAAACTAGATATGACAGTCGCAATCTAAATAAGATTAGGTGAAAATGAACGAATGTGGATGACCGCTTCTTTGCTCTGCTACAGCTTTGAGCATTACAGCCAATCAAGTTCAGGGTATGAATATTCTGACCAATCAAAGGCGTTTAAATGATTCATCGGTGAAGAAGAGCTGTGCTGAAGTGCGTCGCGCTCAAAAAGTTTATCACTAACAACCGCGTACAGATACGATGTAAGAAAGAGATGCAATAGTAGTCAGACTCTTTACTGTATTACCTGAAGCCATTGAGTGTTTTAGTGATGTTGGATGTTCTTTGTTTGTTTTCTACATATTTCCCGTTTGAATAACTATTTTTTATGTTCCTTAGAGAATCAAAAAAGCAATAAAACAGCAATACAATAATTCATAAACGCTTCTCGGCTTGTTTTGTAGCGTGTGACAAGTGTTCATGTATCCTAATATCTGAAAGTAATAATCAAGATGACAACATCAAGGGCAATAATCAGCATCAATGATTTTGTTTTAATCTTGCAGTCCTATGGAATGAGTTTATGTTTTATCAGATATATGCTGCTCTGATCCACATCAATTTAAAGACCCCTCTGGTGCTGCTTTGTTTCTGTTTAAATTGAACAAGTTATCAAGGTTAAGCTATGTTTTCAACATTTTCATTATTTATATTTTATTATTTATTTCATCTACATACATTTAGAAGAAAAATGATCACTTGTACCTCGTATCAGAAATCCTGGGATTTTTTTAAAATAATTTTATGCCAGGTCAGGGTTACACACACATTTTCTGTCATGGTCTGTGGACCCCCTGAAGTATCCTTGGCCACCCCCTGGCCACCCCATAAATAAAACTCTAGCTCCGCCACTGCATACAAACACACTTTAAGAAGCTAAAACGTAGTAGCATTTATACATGCCTAACAGAATGTATGATGAAATAAAAAAACACCGGTAATCCTTTAATAAAACGCTCTTGGCTACAAAAACATTCTCTTACCCCAGTTGTGAGATGTGGGGCAGACACTGAATGAAACTCATCACTTCACTCTCTTCATCTGTCCATCCTCTCAGCTCTACTGGTTTCTTCACTGTCTGGAGCTTCAACACTTCCAGGAGGATGGAGGACTTTCTCTCTGAAAGATCTATGAACCAGACATCAGGTGATGACTGGAAAACCGGCTGTAACGCTGGAAGAAAACTCCTGCCTGTTTGAGTCTCATAGTCCTTCACATGTGAGTAAAGATCCAGCAGGGCATCACCCAGTTCTGGGGTGTTATTGTGAAAAGAGTTGCAGCAGCAGTGCGATCTCTTCCTCTTCTCACCCTCCAGAGTTGTTTTATTAACAGAAACTTTATGAATGAATTGTAGTAAGACTTTGATTTGATTGAAAGCAGCATTGCAAGGTTTCAATCTGTAACAGAAATAAATACAACAACTTAAGTATTCACTATTTAAAGATCTGTAAGTGAGATTTGAATCAATTGAATTTTAAATGGGTTTTATTTTTGTGAATGTCAAATAATTTTGATTAACTAAACGAAATATCCAAACATTCATTTCAATAGGAGTTTTAACTTAGTTTTCTATATTCATGCGTCATCTAAATGATTGTAACAGTAAGATGACAACACAGGGCTTCTACTCTTTAGACTAAAAACATATTTGTGGTTTTATTGTCAATGCCAGACAAATAAGTTATTACCCCTTTCTACATTACACTACATACCACTTTTTAAAGAAAATTGCTTAAAGCAAACTGACATAAAATGGCAGAATGTGTGAATGAGGTTACATTCTGATGGCTTTTATACGTTATGATGTCACGCTAAACAACAAAGCCAGAGCTTGCATAAAATTTCCAAATTATAATTATGTTTGAGAAATATTTAAAAGGTTTCATTAATGATGGTATTTCTAACATAATTATTTTTTTTCTGCTTTACCTGATCTTTGGCGTGCAAAAGAGAATCATGATCATTCCTGAGTCAGATACAGTGAAGTCCTGCAAATTCAGATGAACTTCTTTATCTCTGGATTGACTGATCACGTAAGAAAAAGCACAACTCTGATGAGGGTCCAGATTCACATCAATGTCCAGCTGATGCTTCATCTTCTCCAGAAACATCAAGCAAGCGTTAGATGACTGAAGCTCATACAAGCACTGACACACATAGAGAAGATCAACGTCTTCACCATCACTCTGAGGTTTGAGGAAAGTGTCCGAAAGTTTCTCAATGAACCGTTCGGATGTTTTCTTCATCTGATCCTCTGAGAAGAGACACTTGAGGAGTTTGTTGTTATGTTCTCCCAGAAGTCCACACAGGAAAGGCAGAACATGTCTCATGTGTTGACTCTCTTCAGTCTGACACAGTTTCAGGACTTTCTCAATTTCATCTGGATTCTCAACAAGCCACAAAGCTGAGAAGAATTCCTGCATTGTGTTGTGGAGAAACGCACAGTATTTTGTTTCAGACGTCAGACTGTCTCTTATTGTGATCATTTTCAGAAAAGCATGACAAATGTCAGTTTCATCACCGCTGATCTCTGGAAGGTTCAGGCTTTTCTGCTCAGTTGCACTGAATGCATTTTTCATTAAGAGATCAAGCTGATCTTTGATCTCTTTCAAATACTCATCAATTTCCAAAAGGTTTTTATCCCCATATTTCATCAAAGCATTAAAGAAAATGTGGATGTTCATGTTTGTGACTGTGTGTGGATTGTTGAGCACCGTGTCGTCTTTGAGAAGAATCATATTTGCAATCATGAACGCATACATAGGCACATAACTAAGACTGAACAGCTCTTGATTGTTCAACACCACATTCAGAAGATCAGGATTGTGACCCAACATCATCTGATAGTAAATTCTGATAGACTCTTCACTGAATCCTTGAACATACACTTTCTGTGTTGGCCAATCTGAGAAAAGAGAATCTTTTTCCATCTCTGTTCTGCATGTTATTATGACTTTCGCCTTACGTAGCACATCATGGTTCATGATCTTCTTCAAGACAGAGTCTTCTTGCAGACGAGTGACACCATCAAATATGAAAACAACATTCTCAACATTGTCTTTCATATCTTGAAGCACCTCTTGTTGGTCTTCTTCTTTTGCTTTTACATACACATCAAACAAAAGAGAATCAAGATTCATCAGGTTGGAACTGTGGGAGACAATAGTTTCATCAAAATAAAACATGTAGTCTGGTACTCTGATGGTTTTCTCCGTCCATAGATGCAACATTTGCTGGGCGATTGTGGTTTTTCCAATTCCAGGTTTGCCGAACAGCAGGATGTTCTTGTTCTGCATTGTTAGTAAATCTTCAGGTGAAACCGTTTCTTCCTTGTTAGGAAAGTGAGCTCCCAGCTTTTTCTTTCGTCGTTTTTTGTTTTTTGCTTCAAATTTTGTTTTTTTTATCACGGAATCACTTTTTAAAGAAAAAGGCTCGATATAGAGACATTCTACTTCCGCATCTGAAGAATATGTGCCATCCCCCATTTCCACATATTCCTCCTGAGAAGAATAAGATTGCTCCCTTTTCACAGTTTCCTTTTTTGAAGCAAGCGGTATGAAATGGAAATTTTCTTGCTGTTTGTGAAGCAAATATTTACTCCTATGATCCCTCTGGTTCTCCAGGATACTTTTTGCTTTCATCTTAAGCTGTGTCAGGTAATGTTGACAGGGCGCTGTGCCTAAAATTGCAATAAAGTGACAAATATTTAGTTTAGTTAGTAATATTTAGACAAATATTTTTGGATTGACATTCATTTCAGTTATGAGACAGTGTTCCTCACATAAAGCTTTCACATGATTTCAAAAGAATAGAGAATAAAATATCCACTATAACGGTGTTTCGTTATTTGTTTACTTGTGCACTGAACTTAAAGGACTTCAAAATTTGCACCCATTCACTTTCCATAGCAATTTTTAGTCCTACTATGGAAAGTAAATGGGGGAAAATTTTAAAGTGAACTAGTCCTTTGAATTATCTCAAATGATTCCAACTATGTTTAAATCCAAACAAATGTGCAATTTTAACCAGTGTTCAATGAGTGAGGGACACCTGTCAATGTCGTTGTGTCAGCAAAATCCTCAGCTTCCACTTTTAATGTCATAAAAATTGTATCTTGAGTCACAATTTACATAAAACAAAACTTAAAAGTGGTATTTTTGTTGTGTACTTGGAACACAACAGTATGCACACATTGGGACACAGTAAGCAGAAATGACCGTTGTTTTAACTAGGGATGTGCGAGACTAATCAACTAGTCGTTTAAACGGTAAGCTCCTACTAGTCGACATTGAAAAGTCGATTACACGAATAAATTACACAAAATGTCATAATTTAAATGACTTAGGGGGGGGGAAGAGGGAGGGCAAACTACGGCCTGCGGGCCACATCCGGCCCCCAAAGCAATTTCATCCGGCCAGTGAGGCGGTTTTTAAATGTATTCAATAACATCACTTTTCAGTTTGGATTTTGGTGGAAATGACATAGCAATGCATTGAGTCTGCAATGCAGCATACTTGAGTAAAAATGAAAAGAGAGGAAGACATGCGCTAGCTAGACGGTTGTAGCTAACGGACGGGTTTAAACGCTGCGTTGAATACTGCGTTTGCGTCTCGTGTCTTTTGAAGCACCCTTTTGAAGCGCCTGAGGCGGGACGAGTGTTGTGAGGTATGGTTTACTATAGCATGACATGGCAATTTCTGTTATCAAAAGCGTGTCTACAGACACCAGCGTACTGAGAGCTGAGAAAGAGATACGGCTGTGACGTATGGTTCTGCTGTTCTGCAATCGGTCACTATTGCTGTGAAATGCCCTAATGCCGATGCTCACACTGCATGATTTTGGCCCCGATTTTCAGTCGCCGACAGGTTTTGAGGAATCACAGACAAATTTCCGAAATCAGAGGGAAATCGGTGCTCGTTCACGTGAGTGACAATCACGCATTGCGAATTATCAAAGATGCGATCTGAGAGAGTGAAACATTTGACATGTTAAAATGCACCTGTCTGCGACTCAAAATCCTGCTGTGTGAAATGAGTTCTGACTGAAAAATTACATTGTCGATACCTACAGCCAATGAGAAGGCAAGATACAAGGCAAAATGAGGTTTGGGGAGGAGACCACATCAGCAAGCATGGCTTCCAATGTCGTGAGAGAACTCTGATATCACGTATCACTTCTCGCGTGCGTTTGGTTGTGAAACGTTGTTTGCAGACCAGATTTGTCGGCGAATCTGACCTATTGTAAAGTCATGCAGTGTGTAATCTCCTGTCACCGATCCATCGTTCAATGTGAACACTGCAGCAACCGAATGCGACCCCAGATAGTCATGCAGTGTGAAAAGAACAGTGATGCAACGACTTTGAAAATCAGGCAATGTGATGATTTCATCTGATTTCACATTGGTGTGTACGTGTCTAACCAGTGATATACACAAAATGAAAAGTATAAGTGGTGGTGTTTTTTCTTTTAAAATTTAAAAGAGTTAGATCAGATCAGATATTTACTGCATTTTAAAAGCCATGAATTCAATATTGAGCATAATTAGGTTTAGCCTTTTGGGGTAACCCATTTCTCATTTGGCCCCTTGGGATTAATTAAGCACACCCCTGAATTACAGGAATATTTGAAAAAATATAATACAAATAATGTATACTGTAAATTATTATGGCTAATAATGTGTCTTATGACAGTGTGCAAATGCTTTGCCATTTTTTCAACATAAAAGTGTTTATAAAACACAGAGTAGAAGGAATTGCATGTCCATACACTACAGTAGTTAATAAATAAAAAATATTTAATTTAATGTGCAAATAATATAATATATAATATAATATAATATAAAAAAACACACAGGAAAATCAGGTTGTTGAAGAACTAAACCATATTACAGTTATGTGTAACTCATACCTTTCGTCTGTTCAGCTCCAAACTTTGGTGTGACTGAAGCTTCACCAAATGAAGAGTTGGCCTCCGAGTCTTCCCTGAAGGAGTAACGTTTGATCCATTTGTGTAAACTTGGATGTAATGTCCTCTTCCAAGTGAAATCCAAAATCTTGAGTAACTCATAACTGGCGCATTCCCCCTGGTTTGTGACCCTTTTCAATATATATCTGGCTTTATCAGGCTCTGTGCTCATCGCTTTGACAGCACCCACATCATAGTCATTAAAAACCCTCCGCTGATGAAGATTCTCAACAATGACTGGAAAGTTTTGCATCTTGGTCACCAGGTTCCCCCAGGTCTTTCTGAGGTAGACAACAGCGGACTGCTGGTTACCGGCCATTTTGAAGGCCCTGGCAGTACTGGAGTCTTAAACCTGCAAAGCAAAGTATAATATAAAATACTACAGAGAAAGAAACAAGCATCAACTTCACCAGACGAATGTGGACATCTTTAACGTACATAAAACGCAACAATAACGTTTTGCGTTTGTTTGCCATTACATTTAGCGATTACAGTATGACTAAAATAAATCTCACAGCTGTAGTCACGCAAACAAATTCGTAAAATAGCGAGGTACAGTTTTCATGGCAAGAGCGTGACAGTCCTACAAATTTAACTGCAGGTTCATTTACAATGTAGACGACCTGCAGCAACACATCACGTAAAACTCACCTATGTGCCCTTTATATGTGCTTATCCCGTCACATACGGACTGCTGACAAGAACAGTTTTTGTTGGGTTAAGACATATTTATAAAAATACCACAGAGCCTCGGGCTCGACTTCCGCAAGAAAACTGTTCAGGGGATAAAGTTGTGCTCTACTCTCATGGGCTGTGTCCGAAATCGCCCACTATACCCTCATTCACTATTCCCAACATTAGTTCACTAATAAAGTCCACTGGCACTTTAAGGAGCGGGTGAAAACGAGCGAGTAAATTCAGACACTGTGCACTGGAAACGCTGCGGGCGTCGAGCATCACGATGGCTAGCAGCTAACCGCGAGTTAACATCGGTTGTACACTCGTTATTATGATGCATCATGGGATTGAGTGCACTCAATGTCCACTATGAATTCGGACACCACTAAAAAAATGGATGTCCCCTCAAACCGTGCATTATATTAGGGTATAGGGGGCCATTTCGGACACTGCCAAGGTTCTACTTGTACATTTCATCTTTTTGGTTTTATGGCTGGTAGCACCCTTTAAAGGCGCATTATCGCCACCTAGTGTGTAGGAGTGTGGACCAGAACTCTCCCTTTAGTCACCTACACATGGAACAAAAAAAAAACTCAAACCAGTTCTTTTGAGATAAATACATTTAACCCATACTCAGATTATAGCTCATTCCAATTTTCCTAAAATCATTGCCCATAATGCAGTGAAATGGGTCAAACTATTTCTGAAGCATTATCACGTTAATGTTGGGGGTCAACATTTACCAACAAACTTTAGAAATTAAACGGTCTGTAAAAATGAAGCATAAGCACGAACAATGCATGACCATACTAACTACAATTTACAATGCTTAAACGCAATGTGCTTTTTTTTAGCTAGTTCATGTTAAGACGTTAAGTGCTCAGGACCTTAGTGGTAATTTTACAATAAAGCATCTCAATACAAAAACTTTAGGGTACCAAGCAAACGTTAACATGACCATATTAGAACTTACACCTATACTGTACAAACATATGAATTTAGTTTACGCTGATGGTCACCCAAAAATAAAAACGGTCATCTTTCTCTCAAGACACTTCAATCTGCCATTGGGGAAAAACTATTGAAAATGCACACCATGTAAGCAAATGCTGACAACAGGTAGAGTCTAAGAACTTTATTAAAATCAGCAAGGAAATTATCATCGTAAAGAAAACACCTCCACTGGAAACAACGGTTTCTTCGCTGCTTTTTCCAGCAACTGCTCTCCTGGAACACAAGAATCAGAAGATGAAACTGATGTCTTTTGATGTGGTTCACTAATCAAAGTGAAACACCTACTTTTCCTGGCACAGCTCTGCTCACAGGAACCAGAAGCAGGGTGGCACACCGCAGTACTACAGTGAATATAGATCTGACCAACAAAGAGATCAGCTTAAGCAACAAATACAAAAAATGTAATTTAGATGATACGAAAGGCTTTAAGGAAATCATACAGTCTCCTGCAGAGGGGCCAGTGATGATGGATCCACAAACGTAAACATCTTCACAACAAAGCGCTTGGCGTGGGTCGGGAACTGAAGACCAGACGTGCCAACTACATGAACCAGTGCAGTCAGGTAACGGTCATCCTNATTAAAATCAATGAAATTTACATCGTAAAGAAAACACCTCCACTGGAAACAACAGTTTCTTCGCTGCTTTTTCCAGCAACTGCTCTCTCTGGAACACAAGAATCAGAAGATGAAACTGATGTCTTTTGATGTGGTTCACAAACCAAAGAGAAACACCTACTTTTCCTGGCACAGCTCTGCTCACAGGTACCAGAAGCAGGGTGGCACACCGCAGTACTACAGTGAATATAGATCTGACCAACAAAGAGATCAGCTTTAGCAACAAATACAAAATGTAATTTAGATGATACGAAAGGCTGTAAGGAAGTCATACAGTCTCCTGCAGAGGGGCCAGTGATGATGGATCCACAAACGTAAACATCTTCACAACAAAGCGCTTGGCGTGGGTCGGGAACTGAAGATCAGACGTGCCAACTACAGGAACCAGTGCAGTCAGGTAACGGTCATCCTGGTAAGGACATCTTAAAAAGAAGTGACAGTCAGGACTCGTTCACAGCACACTCTGGACAAAGGCTTGGGATTCTACTCACCCATCAACTAGAAGATCCCACTGGGGTAGACTGAGAGGACTAGGGGTTGATGTCGCCCAACAGTGTCCCAACATCAGGACAAGATTGGGGTCAGTCCTCTCCAAAATGCGCACCTCAACATACACAGGGTCTCGCAGGACTTTTGTGACTGGATACTCATCCTCACCGTAGTAGGACGTGTACGCCTCATCTCCTGAGGAGGAACACTTTACCATTACCGTCCCGTCTAGAGTTTGAGACCAGTGCTACAAGCATCACTCCTCTTGAGCATTTTTTGAAGACTAGCACATTACCTTCTGCACAGCCTTTAGTGACACATTGGCCATTTGCCAGTCTAAGCTCCACCCTGAGGGGTCCAGGAGCAGCTACAGGGGGAGGTGGAGGAACGGTGTTGACCTCCACAACCAGAGCTTCCACAGCAGTGGCAGAATATCTACACTGGAAGAGAAGTCTAGACAACAAACAGTGAGCTTCTTACATCTGTTCGAGGATTCACAGTCCTGAGAGAAAACACAGATGACCTACTCAAATTGACTGTCCCTTGTGATGGAGCCAAGAGGTCCAATCCCCACTTCATAGGATGAAGTCATTCTGTTCTCATACACCACATAACCATTTTCCTCCTGCAGGCAAAAACACAATTGACATCAAATCTGTTCCGGACATCAAACTCATCAACAGCAAACTCACCATCATGCTGGTGCCACAGGCAGTGACTGGAAACTGGTATATGGCAAAGGAAGGCGTGGAACCAACAGGACCACAAGGTGCTTCATTTCCACCCAGCAGACGGACTGTGTCCAGACTCAGACGAGGCAGCGAAACGTCTCTAGCCACCACCAACACAAACTGACCATCTCTTATACACTGGACAGTCACTTTAATGAGAGAGAGGAAGTTATCAGGGAAAAAGCTTTGCAAGAAACATTTCACTGGTCTAACACCCTTACCTGACATCCCGTAATAACACTCCTGCCCATTAAAGCAGCAGTTTATAGCTTCACATTCGGCACCACTGATACCAGGTTGTCCACACTGGATCTGCTCATAATCAGCTACAGCACATTTGTCAAGAGGTTCTGACTGCACCACCGGCTTCTGAAGTGGAAACTTCTGAGAAAACTGTTCTTCAGTTTGCTGGAAGACTGAAGATTGCAGCTCTTGGGGAAAATTACTAAACCGTGGAACAGCATGACAGACAGCACAAAACCATGCACAAATAGCCACAAGACAAACCATCCCTGTAGTTCCCGCCATCCTGCCACAAGCAGACACTCTGAGGGTCGTGTGCTTTGTCTTATATACTCTGCAAATCGTCAGTCATAAATTGTAGCTCCTCCTTGATCAATTAACAATGATTGTTCTCCAGACCTTTTGGAAGCTACAAACAAGGTGATTTCTGTTCACTCGCAGGATTTTATACGATCATGTTTTAACCAATCTCTACAAAGCCAATGAAAGTAAAGCATACTTTAAAAAAATGATGTGAAGTTGTCAACATCTGTTTGCTGTTCATTTAAGCCAGTGTTTCTCAAAGTGTGGGGCGGGCCCCACCGGTGGGGAATAGAGACATGACAGGTGGGCCAGGAAATTGGGTCATGACAGGAAACATTGTGTCATCTTTATTAATTCCTTTATTTATTGACCATACACTGAAAACAAAACAACAACACATTTAATGCCTTACATAAAACAACATCAGACTGCGAAGAAAATGTCACATGGAACCGCATATTAGCCTTCGAGAATGATTTCACGTCGGAATGTTAATTGAAGCGGCACAAAACCTTTAATGTGGAGAGGGTAGCGGGTATAAAAGTTAGCAATGGATAAGTTTGTGACATGGAATGAAAAGAAAACCGGAAATTCTGTACCAGCAGACAAAACAACGACAGACAGCTTTCCTGTTGCTCAGTGGTTAGAGCGTGGTGCTAGCAACACCAAGGCCATGTGTTCGATCCAAAGGATTGCTCATACTTAGATACAAATGTGTAATATAATGCAATGTAAGTCGCTTTGGATAAAAGCGTCTGCCAAATGCGTAAATAAAGTGCATTACCATTTCGTTGGGGAAAGGAACCCTTCCCTACCTGAGAAACACTGATTTAAGCACTTCACACAACAGTTAGACATTAAACTACAAATTTCATTTTTAACAGCTATGCACAAGTACCGTATAATCAATTTGACAAAGTTAACGAAATTACAATAAAGTCAATAATGTAAATCAGAATCAGAAGGAGCTTTATTACCAAGTATGTTTAAACACAAGGAATTTGACTTGGCGACAGGAGCTTAGTGCAGAAGAAAATGTACACATAAAAAAACTGAGAATTAAATGAAAACAAGAATGCACTATTTACAAGAAGTGAAAAATATATATATAGAGACATCATTTTTAAATGAGGTTGCAGATGAGTTATTTACAGGTTTAACGTATTGTTTCTTACAATGTACAGTTTCCAGATGCTATGCGCAATCGTGATGGACAGTGTGTAGTAAGAGCTTTTAATTGCTCAGGCTGAGAATAACCTGCGGGGGGAAACTGTTCTTGTGTCTGGCTGTTCTGGTGGTCAGTGCTCTGTAGCTCCGGCCAGATGGCAACAGTTGGAAGAGGGAGTGAGCTGGGTGAGAGGGTCCAAAGTGATTTTCTTGGCCCTTTTTCTCACTCTGGAGGTGTAAAGATCTTGGCGGTTGGGCAGGGGGGCACCAATAATCCTCTCAGCAGTCCTGACTGTTCATGTAGTCTCTTAATGTCTGATTTAGTAGTGTGTCCCAGTTCAGGTCCAGAGAGATGGTGGTGCCCAGGATCCTGAATGACTCTTCTGCAGCCACAGTGTTGTTCATGATGGGGAGTGGGGGGAGTGCAGGGGGGTTCTCCTGAAGTCCACCATCATCTCCACTGTTTTGAGCGTGTTGAGCTCCAGGTTGTTGTGATTGCACCAGACAGCCAGCTCTGCAACCTCCTGTCTGTAAGCAGACTCGTCTCCATTGTGGATGAGGCCGAGTGTCATCTGCAAATTTCTGGAGAAAGTTAACCAGAAATAAAGTTGTACAAACTGCCAATGAATGTTTTTTGTTCTAAAGAAAATGACAAAATAAATATTAAATAATTTTAGGGGAGGAGTTGATCCGAGCTGATGCCAGGCTGGCATTTTGTCACATTATAGGTGAATGTGAAGTTTTGTTTAATACCAATGCCATCATTGCTTCTCGCGCATTAATGTACTTTTGTCAGTTACAAATAACATGTTCTATGGACTCCTCTAAACCGCAATACTCACATAATCCTGTTGGATGAATGTTTACTCATTTTAGGGTTTTATTCAAGTGTCCATCATATTCTTGATAAAATATTTTTCTCTTTGAACGATTTTAGTGACTGTAAAGCCGAATATGAATCTGTATAACGATCTTTTTGAATTGTCCTCAATCCACTGTAATGCTGCTGGGTTGTGCACTGAGTGTATGACAAGCTTTTATAATAATGACATCAGTATTACGTTCGGTCTGCCAGCCCCGAATGAAGTTGAACTGTCAAACATCCTTGTAGAACAAGTACGCTAAACCTAAACTGACATATTTCCTTAAAATGCTCACTAAACAGTTTTTAATGAAAACGTTCAATTTGAAATACATTTTGTAAGGTTAACAATGTAGTTTTATTAAAATCCGGTTTAGTTACACAATACATCGAGTGAACAGATATCCCACATATGTTTTTACAGTCAATATATCCGAGGTAAGACTAGGCTAAATATGATTTTCCAATCACATTTTTACACAATTGAAATTAGGTCATAACTGAAATAATTATTAAAAAGTCTTACATGTAATATCAGAATTCATACAATAAAAAGTTTACAAAAAAGTCTGAGGATGATCAAATAAATATGAATATGTGACTGATGGTCTATCCTCATTCATCTCTTGGGCTCTGGGGGACGGATTCTCCAAATCCATCTGAACAACAGCCACGACGTTGAAGATCACTATAGGTTCTATAAGCGGGTCATTTACTCCAAAAACAGCTTTTTGGCATCACCAGATCTCAAACAGTGGGTCTTTGAGGAAAAGCTTTCTGGATTCAATTCTGTTGTTGAAAAGCCTACAGGAATATAAACATTGATATTACAGTCCAGCACAAACAAAGACATTCATGGTTTTGCTCTGTATAACATCAATATACACAATATCTGGGGAGAGGGACTATTGACTGTGTTCCTTTATGGGGATGTTCACATGTGTGTTCTAGAGTAAACAAACAGATGACTGACTCCATCTATTAATCTATTCTTATTCATCATCTCTGTACAGTATAGTAAATATTGTTGAAAGCACAAAGCTTTAAGGCAGTTTTTGGGAACTTTTTTGACCACAGTTCTAGATTTACCACGTCTGGTCTCGTCCTCTCTCCATGACTCATGTCAATCTCTACTATGCTCTCACATCAAGTCAAAATTCTATTAATTAACTAATTTTACATGTCCACACGCAAGAAACCAAACATGAAGCAGTATAAAGTGTATTTCAACATGGATAAAATTCTTAAATAAAAGAGTGATAAGCACTTAACCCAGACTCAGTGTCACTGATGATGCTCACGCACACCTCACTGTCTTATGTTTATGTAGAAGACGAACTGTAGATTTTCTGCGCTTCAGTTCAGGATGCTATTGCCACTAAAACTGCAAAATAACAAAAGAGAAACATAAAATATCAGAGGATACTTAATGTATTACATTCACTATTTCTCTCTCCGTCTTTCACTCACTCAATGTTTTGTGCTTTGTGGAGGTTTGGCAGCAGGACATCCAGACTCTGATCAGTTAGATGACACTGACTGAGATCCAGTTCTGTCAGACCTTCAGAATGTTCCAGAACCAGAGCCAGACCTCCACAGACCTGCAGGTCCAGATGAGTCTGACTGAGATCCACTTCTTCACCCAGAGCCCGAGAAAGACATTCAGCTTTCCCATCATCCACATGAGAGAGAAACTGAAGCAGCATGGATTTACCACACCTGAAAGAGAGAGAGAGGGATGTTTTATATGCTTAAATCTGTAATTGTATCTCTGTGAGTATGAATCATATATGATCATGTTTGCTCACTGGAGTTTAACAGAGTGTAAGAATGTGAAGAGTTGATCTATTCCAGCGGTGTTAATCTGACAGTCGTGTAGATTCAGCTGAGTGAGGGTGTGTGTATCTCTATAAACTCTCTGAATGACTGTAGACATCACACGACAGTCCTCAGGAGTCAGAGTCTGTGTGGGGGTGTCTTCTGTCAGGTCCAGTGCAGAACCACAGGAGAAGTCCAGCTTGTGCTGCAGGGCAGAGAGCAGAACCGCTGACGCCTCCTGCTGGACATCAGATGAACTGCAGCAGCGAAGCATTCTCAGTAACAGCGACTCTGTCAAACGGAAACAAATAAAACGTCACATTATTTAATTATTTTAATTTAAGATAATTTAATAACATATCAATATAAAAAAATGCAAAATGGGGTATGACCTGAAGCAGGAAACCACGACTGAGGAGAGGCAGAATGCTTCTAGCTCCTCTCTGGTATGGAGGTCCACAGCATGTAAGTAGATGCAGTGCGGTGGTTGCAGTATAAAGCGCAGAGCTGCACAGTGGACAGAGTCCAGCGNATGACAAGCTGGATTTGTGGACAAAAACAGTAGCTTATGTGTCTAGAAAATGCTCGTGTGACTGCAATTAGCATTCTATCAGAGTTTAAGTTCAGTGCAGCTGGCAACATTGTTACTTACCAGCGCAACCTTTTAAACAAGAGAAAGTAAACTATTGCTATGAGTCAATATCATTCATCCAAATGCGTCATTGATGCCCGCGTGCGCTGTTATTACTTGATTGCCAAACGGGAACAACTCGTGCGCTGGTTTTAAACCCTCACGCGTATAGCAATTCCTGAGCCCGAGCCGCGCGCATCACAGGCTCTCTCGTGCTCTGAAAACTCAAAGCCCGCACATTATAAACTCTCTCTGGTGCGAGGAAAAGCCTAAGCCGTGTGCATTGCAAGCTCTCTTGCATGAAGAAATGCGCGTTTGTAATATTGATTTGCAACATATATTGGCAAACAGCCAACTATCGTCTAGGGAATCAGCTATCGCCGATAGGTCTGAGGATCGTCGATACACGATAGTATCGTCTATCGGAACAACCCACTTCAACTCTGCCCTACATGCACTATGCGATTATTATTGCGGTTGGGACATTGCATTTCGATACTGAAAACCATCGTTGCGCCCTAATGTGATAAATTTTTTACTCACACACATGCGAATGAAGCCAATCGCTATGTACTTGTGTGATTAAGTAAAAAATCTTAAATTGAGATTTTATCTTAAATCTATTTAAGACTTTTATTTTAAATCCTTTTATAACGCTTTGTGTGTTTGCCATAATGACAGCTTTTTTGTAAAGAATAACTGTACACATGCTTTGTAATTATAGTGTCTTTTAGGCCAACTCTCTTTGCCCATAATCAATTCACTGAGGTTTTAGACGGTCCCAACTTTGCCGCCATCAGGTGAATACACGAAAAATATGAATCCCATATCTTCTTAATATGTTTTTGTAGTTAACATGCATTCATAATTCGCTATACAATATTTTAGCATTACCATATAAAATACAGAAAATGGCAACTTTACCGTAATACAGTAACTAGAGCAGACCCGAACGAATCATACTGTTTATACTTTCGTTTTTCATATTGAAAAAGTAAGCTGTTCTGACATAAAACTGTCATTCCTTATAGGCTATTTGATGATTTTCTTGTGAGCAATAAAAATAATAGCATACGTCGCAAAAGCATAAAACTAAACAATAACTGAGACAACAAGTAGTTATAGACAGGAATACTGTCGGTACACGATCCGGGATGCCTGCACGATCCGTCCGCGCATGCGCATAATGACATAGTAGAAAACGTGCATGCGCAAATGATAATTCTGTTTTGCGACGATTTACGACACTGCACGATCTGTTCCACGCTTGCGCACCTTTGCACCGCGACTTTCACTTCTGTCCACCTCTGGTCTCATGTCACTTGTGTGTGCAAACTATGCGTTCTTTCAAGTCATTTCCACCCAGACTTGTTTGTAGTTCTTTCTTCATGTAAGTGCAGATAGTCTAGGCAGAAATGCATATTATGTTCCTTATTGTCTTCTGTAAACACCATTGAAGGGATTATTGTCCTCATTTAGATTATATAGATAGATATATTAGCCTATATAGACCCATACTAATACAAAATTACTCAATTTAAAGTTAACTAATATTAGCAGCTTTTAATAAAAAAACGACACAAACCGTCTTGACAATACTACGACCTCAGATCGAAACACAGCAAGTTAAGTAGGCCTAATGCCATACAGCAATGAATCGCAAAGGGGAGATGGAGGAAACTGAAGGTTTGCAGTGACAGAAAGACTCAGACTTTTAATTATATGTGACCCTGGACAACAAAACCAGTCTTATGGGTCAATTTTTCAAAATTTTTACATAATCTGAAAGCTGAATAAATAAGACTTTCTATAGATATATGGTTGTTAGAATAGGACAATATCTGGCTGAGATACAACCGTTTAAAACTCGGAATCTGAGAGCGCAAAAAAATCAAAATATTGAGAAAATTGCCTTTGAAGTTGTTAATCAGGAGATAAATGCGTAATTGCCCCGCCCCTCGATACTATCGTGTATCGGCGATCCACAGGCTGGCGATCGAACGATCTGATTATATTGAATATCGCCCAACACTAGTTGAAAGTGATGTATGCAGTAGCTAAACGTTAGCCACTTTAACGTTACATGGCCGCTCGCTTTAACATTACCTTTAACGTTATTATTAGCCACATATTTAAAGGGCTAGTTCACCCAAAAAATAAAAATATTGTCATTTTTTACTTTAAAATCGATTAATAATTCTCTTTAAATGCGGTCGATTCGATATCAATTTTCAAAAAACAGCAAATCGATTTTTTTTCTTTAATATTTCCTCATGCACTGAACATACATTAATGTGAATGTTATTGCTACTATATTTGAAACTTGTAACTTTGTATTAGCACCTGTTGTATTATTGCTCCTGTATGACATATCGCTTATTGCTCCCTGAACTCTCTGTAAGTCGCTTTGGATAAAAGCTTCTGCTAAATGTCTAAATGTAAATGTACTACTTTCCACTACATGTCACTTTTCTTTTTTCAATGGGTGGATGTTACAACAGGGAGCATTTCGTTCATTTATTGCTTAATTAACATGGTGGATGCGGGTGTGTCGTCGAATTTAACATCACCTTCACATAAAAGGCAGTGGTTCACATAATTACAGCCTCTCTTTACAGCTAATTTTGTGACATTTTGTTGTTATACTGTATCTTAAATGTAAAATAACCTGATCCTGATTGATCAAGGTATGCGACTGTTCTGTTCCAATTTACTCAAGTGTGTTTAATATACAGGGTTGTGGCTCTGCGTGTGTGTCTACCCTCGTGCATGCACCACGAGAGCACCACGACGCATGCACATCCGGGTTGCACGCTCTAACGTTGCATGGCGCATGCGTTGGGGCACATCCTGGATGGTTGTGGTCTTGTGAACACGCGTCGGAGACTCACGGGGAAGAGAAAAATATGTTGATTAAACACGTTATCCTAAATGTTAAACATGTTTGAAATGATCTGTGTGGCACAGATGTTTCTCTGTATTAATGTAAGATTTGAAAATTGCAGATTTAGGCTTTACACACCAGGGAGATGCATCAGTGTTAAATGATTTATGTGTTAATGTTTAACATTGAATAATCATTTAAGAACATTATCTGTCTTTTGTACTTCAGGTTATGGCTTGTGCACAGAAATCTGCTGTTGAGTACCTCCGAAAATGTAGGCGTGACCTAGTGACTGGTATGCAAAACCTTCCTCTCATCACTGAGAATCTTTATCAGCAGAAGGTTTTCAATGTCCATGAGGTTGATGCTCTCAAAGCAGAGGAGACCGAGTTTGATAAAGCCAGAAGTATACTAGACTGGGTCATTAAAAAAGGGGAAGAGGCCAGTTACAAGTTACTCAGTATTTTGGATTTCACTCGGAAGAGAACGTTACACGTTGATTTACATGTCTGGATATGTTGTTTCTCCTTTAGGGAAGATGCAGATGCTAGCTATTCATTTGGTGAGTAGATATGTGAAAAAATTGAAGTACAAATACAGTAAATAAATATTTTAAATTTAATTTTTGTTATTTTAGGCACAAAACCCTGTCAGAACTACCAGATGGAGCTCAAGACGAAAGCAAAACGTATCCTGAAAAATCAGTGGCAACAGAGCTGTAAATATCTGCACAACAAGTCACAAACAAACTTCATTTACATACCTCTTGTTTTAGAGACAGGCTCTGTGGTGAAAACCGCACACAGCAAAATAAAGAAAAAGTGCAAAAAGTTCAGAAAACTACGGCCCAAAAAACTGAGATCTTACATTCCTGATAAACAAGAAACACTTTCACCTGAAGATCTACTGAAATGGAAAACCAGAAACATCCTGCTGATTGGCAAACCTGGAATAGGAAAGACTACAGTCGTCCAGCAAATGTTGAAAATGTGGACAGAAAAGGATGACAAACAGCCAGACTACGTGTTTTATTTTGATGAAACTGTTGTGTCCCACATTTCCAACCTGGTGAATTTGAAATCATTTTTGTTTGATGGGTATTTCACACCAAGAGAAAAAGACAGACGAGAGGTATTTGAAGACATTGAGGAAAACTCTGAGAATGTTGTCATTGTGTTTGATGGTGTCACTTCTGTGCAAGAACATTCCATCCTGCAGAAGATTATGGACCATGACCTTCTACCTGAGGCGAAGGTCATAATAACCTGCAGAACAGAGGTGGAAGATGATGTTATATCTGACTGGCCCTCACAGAAAGTGTATGTTCAAGGATTCAGTGAAGAGTCTATCAGAATATACTATCAGATGATGTTGGGTCACAATCCTGATCTTCTGAATGTGGTGTTGAACAATCAAGAGCTGTTCAGTCATCTGTTTGTTTACTCTAGAACACACATGTGAACATCCCCATAAAGGAACACAGTCAATAGTCCCTCTCCCCAGATATTGTGTATATTGATGTTATACAGAGCAAAACCATGAATGTCTTTGTTTGTGCTGGACTGTAATATCAATGTTTATATTCCTGTAGGCTTTTCAACAACAGAATTGAATCCAGAAAGCTTTTCCTCAAAGACCCACTGTTTGAGATCTGGTGATGCCAAAAAGCTGTTTTGGGAGTAAATGACCCGCTGATAGAACCTATAGTGATCTTCAACGTCGTGGCTGTTGTTCAGATGGATTTGGAGAATCCGTCCCCCAGAGCCCAAGAGATGAATGAGGATAGACCATCAGTCACATATTCATATTTATTTGATCATCCTCAGACTTTTTTGTAAACTTTTTATTGTATGAATTCTGATATTACATGTAAGACTTTTTAATAATTATTTCAGTTATGACCTAATTTCAATTGTGTAAAAATGTGATTGGAAATCATATTTAGCCTAGTCTTACCTCGGATATATTGACTGTAAAAACATATGTGGGATATCTGTTCACTCGATGTATTGGGTAACTAAACCGGATTTTAATAAAACTACATTGTTAACCTTACAAAATGTATTTCAAATTGAACGTTTTCATTAAAAACTGTTTAGTGAGCATTTTAAGGAAATATGTCAGTTTAGGTTTAGCGTACTTGTTCTACAAGGATGTTTGACAGTTCAACTTCATTCGGGGCTGGCAGACCGAACGTAATACTGATGTCATTATTATAAAAACTTGTCATACACACAGTGCACAACCCGGCAGCATTACAGTGGATTGAGGACAATTCAAAAAGATCGTTATACAGATTCATATTCGGCTTTACAGTCACTAAAATCGTTCAAAGAGAAAAATATTTTATCAAGAATATGATGGACACTTGAATAAAACCCTAAAATGAGTAAACATTCATCCAACAGGATTATGTGAGTATTGCGGTTTAGAGGAGTCCATAGAACATGTTATTTGTAACTGACAAAAGTACATTAATGCGCGAGAAGCAATGATGGCATTGGTATTAAACAAAACTTCACATTCACCTATAATGTGACAAAATGCCAGCCTGGCATCAGCTCGGATCAACTCCTCCCCTAAAATTATTTAATATTTATTTTGTCATTTTCTTTAGAACAAAAAACATTCATTGGCAGTTTGTACAACTTTATTTCTGGTTAACTTTCTCCAGAAATTTGCAGATGACACTCGGCCTCATCCACAATGGAGACGAGTCTGCTTACAGACAGGAGGTTGCAGAGCTGGCTGTCTGGTGCAATCACAACAACCTGGAGCTCAACACGCTCAAAACAGTGGAGATGATGGTGGACTTCAGGAGAACCCCCCTGCACTCCCCCCACTCCCCATCATGAACAACACTGTGGCTGCAGAAGAGTCATTCAGGATCCTGGGCACCACCATCTCTCTGGACCTGAACTGGGACACACTACTAAATCAGACATTAAGAGACTACATGAACAGTCAGGACTGCTGAGAGGATTATTGGTGCCCCCCTGCCCAACCGCCAAGATCTTTACACCTCCAGAGTGAGAAAAAGGGCCAAGAAAATCACTTTGGACCCTCTCACCCAGCTCACTCCCTCTTCCAACTGTTGCCATCTGGCCGGAGCTACAGAGCACTGACCACCAGAACAGCCAGACACAAGAACAGTTTCCCCCCGCAGGTTATTCTCAGCCTGAGCAATTAAAAGCTCTTACTACACACTGTCCATCACGATTGCGCATAGCATCTGGAAACTGTACATTGTAAGAAACAATACGTTAAACCTGTAAATAACTCATCTGCAACCTCATTTAAAAATGATGTCTCTATATATATATTTTTCACTTCTTGTAAATAGTGCATTCTTGTTTTCATTTAATTCTCAGTTTTTTTATGTGTACATTTTCTTCTGCACTAAGCTCCTGTCGCCAAGTCAAACTCCTTGTGTTTAAACATACTTGGTAATAAAGCTCCTTCTGATTCTGATTTACATTATTGACTTTATTGTAATTTCGTAAACTTTGTCAAATTGATTATACGGTACTTGTGCATAGCTGTTAAAAATGAAATTTGTAGTTTAATGTCTAACTGTTGTGTGAAGTGCTTAAATCAGTGTTTCTCAGGTAGGGAAGGGTTCCTTTCCCCAACGAAATGGTAATGCACTTTATTTACGCATTTGGCAGACGCTTTTATCCAAAGCGACTTACATTGCATTATATTACACATTTGTATCTAAGTATGAGCAATCCTTTGGATCGAACACATGGCCTTGGTGTTGCTAGCACCACGCTCTAACCACTGAGCAACAGGAAAGCTGTCTGTCGTTGTTTTGTCTGCTGGTACAGAATTTCCGGTTTTCTTTTCATTCCATGTCACAAACTTATCCATTGCTAACTTTTATACCCGCTACCCTCTCCACATTAAAGGTTTTGTGCCGCTTCAATTAACATTCCGACGTGAAATCATTCTCGAAGGCTAATATGCGGTTCCATGTGACATTTTCTTCGCAGTCTGATGTTGTTTTATGTAAGGCATTAAATGTGTTGTTGTTTTGTTTTCAGTGTATGGTCAATAAATAAAGGAATTAATAAAGATGACCCAATGTTTCCTGTCATGACCCAATTTCCTGGCCCACCTGTCATGTCTCTATTCCCCACCGGTGGGGCCCGCCCCACACTTTGAGAAACACTGGCTTAAATGAACAGCAAACAGATGTTGACAACTTATCATTTTTTTAAAATATGCTTTACTTTCATTGGCTTTGTAGAGATTGGTTAAAACATGATCGTATAAAATCCTGCGAGTGAACAGAAATCACCTTGTTTGTAGCTTCCAGAAGGTCTGGAGAACAATCATTGTTAATTGATCAAGGAGGAGCTACAATTTATGACTGACGATTTGCAGAGTATATAAGACAAAGCACACGACTCTCAGAGTGTCTGCTTGTGGCATGATGGCGGGAACTACAGGGATGGTTTGTCTTGTGGCTATTTGTGTATGGTTTTGTGCTGTCTGTTATGCTGTTCCACGGTTTAGTAATTTTCCCCAAGAGCTTCAATCTCCAGTCTTCCAGCAAACTGAAGAACAGTTTTCTCAGAAGTTTCCACTTCAGAAGCCGGTGGTGCAGTCAGAACCTCTTGACAAATGTGCTGTAGCTGATTATGAGCAGATCCTGTGTGGACAACCTGGTATTAGTGGTGCCGATTGTGAAGCTATAAACTGCTGCTTTAATGGGCAGGAGTGTTATTACGGGATGTCAGGTAAGGGTGTTAGACCAGTGAAATGTTTCTTGCAAAGCTTTTTCCCTGATAACTTCCTCTCTCTCATTAAAGTGACTGTCCAGTGTATAAGAGATGGTCAGTTTGTGTTGGTGGTGGCTAGAGACGTTTCGCTGCCTCATCTGAGTCTGGACACAGTCCGTCTGCTGGGTGGAAATGAAGCACCTTGTGGTCCTGTTGGTTCCACACCTTCCTTTGCCATATACCAGTTTCCAGTCACTGCCTGTGGCACCAGCATGATGGTGAGTTTGCTGTTGATGCGTTATATGTCTGGAACAGATTTGATGTCAATTGTTTTTGCCTGCAGGAGGAAAATGGTTATGTGGTGTATGAGAACAGAATGACTTCATCCTATGAAGTGGGGATTGGACCTCTTGGCTCCATCACAAGGGACAGTCAATTTGAGTAGGTCATCTGTGTTTTCTCTCAGGACTGTGAATCCTCGAACAGATGTAAGAAGCTCACTGTTTGTTGTCTAGACTTCTCTTCCAGTGTAGATATTCTGCCACTGCTGTGGAAGCTCTGGTTGTGGAGGTCAACACCGTTCCTCCACCTCCCCCTGTAGCTGCTCCTGGACCCCTCAGGGTGGAGCTTAGACTGGCAAATGGCCAATGTGTCACTAAAGGCTGTGCAGAAGGTAATGTGCTAGTCTTCAAAAAATGCTCAAGAGGAGTGATGCTTGTAGCACTGGTCTCAAACTCTAGACGGGACGGTAATGGTAAAGTGTTCCTCCTCAGGAGATGAGGCGTACACGTCCTACTACGGTGAGGATGAGTATCCAGTCACAAAAGTCCTGCGAGACCCTGTGTATGTTGAGGTGCGCATTTTGGAGAGGACTGACCCCAATCTTGTCCTGATGTTGGGACACTGTTGGGCGACATCAACCCCTAGTCCTCTCAGTCTACCCCAGTGGGATCTTCTAGTTGATGGGTGAGTAGAATCCCAAGCCTTTGTCCAGAGTGTGCTGTGAACGAGTCCTGACTGTCACTTCTGTTTAAGATGTCCTTACCAGGATGACCGTTACCTGACTGCACTGGTTCATGTAGTTGGCACGTCTGATCTTCAGTTCCCGACCCACGCCAAGCGCTTTGTTGTGAAGATGTTTACGTTTGTGGATCCATCATCACTGGCCCCTCTGCAGGAGACTGTATGATTTCCTTAAAGCCTTTCGTATCATCTAAATTACATTTTGTATTTGTTGCTTAAGCTGATCTCTTTGTTGGTCAGATCTATATTCACTGTAGTACTGCGGTGTGCCACCCTGCTTCTGGTTCCTGTGAGCAGAGCTGTGCCAGGAAAAGTAGGTGTTTCACTTTGATTTGTGAACCACATCAAAAGACATCAGTTTCATCTTCTGATTCTTGTGTTCCAGAGAGAGCAGTTGCTGGAAAAAGCAGCGAAGAAACCGTTGTTTCCAGTGGAGGTGTTTTCTTTACGATGTAAATTTCCTTGCTGATTTTAATAAAGTTCTTAGACTCTACCTGTTGTCAGCATTTGCTTACATGGTGGCATTTTCAATAGTTTTTCCCCAATGGCAATTGAAGTGTCTTGAGAGAAAGATGACCGTTTTTATTTTTGGGTGACTATCAGTCTAAACTAAATTCATATGTTTGTACAGTATAGGTGTAAGTTCTAATATGGTCATGTTAACGTTTGCTTGGTACCCTAAAGTTTTTGTATTGAGATGCTTTATTGTAAAATTACCACTAAGGTCCTGAGCATTAACGTCTTAACATGAACTAGCTAAAAAAAAGCACATTGCGTTTAAGCATTGTAAATTGTAGTTAGTATGGTCATGCATTGTTCGTGCTTATGCATTCATTTTTACAGGTACCTTTAATTTCTAAAGTTTGTTGGTAAATGTTGACCCCCAACATTAAGGTTAAGAAATATTGTCGGAGTCCGAAATTCCATACTGCCATATATAGTAGGCGAACGAATGGTATGTCCGAAACCTCGGTCTTCATAAAACAGTAGGCGAGAATTTCCCGGCTGGTGCACTTTCTCGCGAGATTTGGACGTGCGTATACTACTGTTGCGTCCGAATACGCCATATAGTATGAGAAAACCGTATGTCCGAATCCTCGGTATTCATAAAAGTAGGTGAGAATTCCCGGATGGCTTGTTACGCCCACATTCTGAAGCACCCAGCGACAGATACTTGGGATACTTCTCTATCCCATGAGCCCACGGGACAGAATAAGTTCATATAGCGGAGAACTGCGAGGCAGGGGTTTACAAAAGTATTACTAGCCAACAACGCGTTTCTTTGTTGCATTTGTTAAAGTGCTGTAGCGTAAAGTTAACCTGTAAGATGCTACATAGTAAAGTATATTTGTGATTTTGCTGTGAAAATGCCGTGTTTTGATATTTCTAGCTTAAAGGTGCGTTCCACGCACACACGCGTCTTCGAAGTAGATTTAACGTTACATATATTAAAACCATACGCAAGTTAAAGACGCTTTTTAATGTCTGTGTAACATGTGACCTGTAATTTCTCGATAAGTATTGCAAATCACAAAAATATCACAATATGAAGTACACATCACAGTAATGTAGCTTACGTCTGTTAATATGCGGTACAAAGCATTGTTCACTGCTTGCATAGATACATATAAGTAATGTAAATAAACATAATGTATTTTATTTGTCCATTAGTACTGTGATGAATTCAGGAAAATTTGAGTTGAATAAACAGCGAGTTAACATATGTGCAACTACCTCCACATTTAAATGCAGTATTGAGCACAAATCAGAGGTCACTTGAATCTTGTTTGACTGTTACAGGGACAGATGAGCACACTTGTTAACATCACGACGGCGGTCAGCTGCGAGATGGCAGTGGGATGTGGGGTTCAACACCTGTAGATACAGGATCATTTGTTACAACAATAAATTGAAATAAAGCTTTGATTTATGTGATGTTAACTTGTATATGTATTGATAATTATTAAATTCATTTATTTTCTTACATCAAATTTACGTATTTTTATACTTGTTTATTCTATGGTTTTCTGTCAATAAAACATATTACTTCATGCATTACGTCATTGCTTCACTGAAAACGTATGCATTCAAACTTTTGAAGTCTGTATTAATGCATAGATGGCATATGGCAGTACAATTACATTTAGTAGCCTATTTTAATACAATATATAAATATATGGATAAAAGCGTCTGATAAATGACTAAATGTAAAATGTAAATATCATTTTCAGGAAAAAAATAAGTGTAGGTGTGGGCTAGCAATGCATTTCGAGGGTACATTTAATTTATAAGCAATAATACTTATATTCCTTGACAATAAAATCAGCAGTGCTCTCCGAAGGCGAGATCGTCGAGCAGCTGCCCGACATCTCCTTTGTGAAGGCATTACAAACACGTTGCAAATGCTGGGAAAACTCATGGAAGCTAAAGTTAGCATTACTGATGTTAATGCGCCTGTCTCTCATAACTTCAGTTTTTGCGCTTGTGATTACGTCGCATGGTTAATCTCTGGCCCGTGTACACTCCAGTACAGTAGGTGGCGGACATGCGCCACAAACGTAATTTGCTCCCCGCCATTAAAAAGGAAAAGAAGATCATCAATACGGCGGACAACGGCCGATCGCATTCATACTACAACCGTTCAGGGAAAACAGTACGTACCCATTTTGAGTACGTACCTACTGAAATAATAATACATTTACAAAACACAATTCATAAATTCACAGCACAATTCACATTCACAAAATCAGATTCGTAAATTCAAAACACAATTCATAAATTCACAAACATTTTCCCCAAATGCTCACACAAATATATCTCGCAGAAATAAATTCAGAATGTTTTCACAAATATGTATAAATCATGTTCTTGAATTACTTTCCAGTAAACATTTGTGAATGTTGTTACGTGTATTTATGGATTGGTGAATCTGCATTTGCAAATCGTCACACGTGTGTGGATTGCTTTGAATTTGTGTGTGGTATTTTTGAGACTGTCCTGCCACGGTGAGATTCAAGCGTAACTTTTTTTTAAGGATGGCCTGTTCAGCCAATCGCGTTGAGCTTTTGATCCACCAATCAAAACGCTCCTTACTGAAGTGACTCGAGAAGCTCGACGCTGCACAGTTCTGTGCAGTGTGCCTGCATCGGTTCAAAAACAGAGAGGGACGCAAGAGCACACTCAACAAGTAAGTAAAGTTTACTTTTTATACCTGATGCCACTCTATATCTCATAAAATATTCATAAAGCTTGTTTTTGTTACTGAGCTGGCGGTGTTGAATTGAAGGTGAACATGTTTGAACTGG